>NW_026601328.1:0-42500 GCF_029448725.1 Salvelinus fontinalis
GGACTCTGTAGTTATATGACTGAGTCGTTTACTGTACGGTGATGCAGGTAACACAGTGGTGTAGTGTCACGTTCCTGACCTGTTTTCTGTTAGTTTGTGTATGTGTTAGCTGGTCAGGACGTGAGTTTGGGTGGGCAGTCTATGTTTTCTGTTTCTATGTTGGTTTAAGGGTGACCTGATATGGCTCTCAATTAGAGGCAGGTGGTTTTCATTTCCTCTGATTGAGAGCCATATTAAGGTAGGTGTTTTCACACTGTTTGTTTGTGGGTGGTTGTCTCCTGTGTCTGTGTGATGTTACGCCACATGGGACTGTTTCGGTTTTGTTTGTTCGGTTTATGTAGTCTGTTCCTGTTTTCATGCGTTCTTCGTTATACGTAAGTTCTTATGTTCAGGTGCGTCTACGTCGTTTGTTGTTTTGTAGTTATTCAAGTATAGTTCGTTTTCTGTCTATGTCGTGTCTTGTTTAAATCAATAAATCATGTCATCATACCTCGCTGCATATTGGTCTTCAGATCCCTCTCTCCTCTCCTCGTCTGAGGAGGATTTAGAGTATCGTTACAGAACCACCCACCAAATTACCAGAACCAAGCAGCGGGGAAAAGGGCAGCGAAAGCAACCACAGAAATCCCAGGACTTGTGGACTTGGGAGGAAGAGTTGAATGGAGAAGGACCCTGGGCACAGGCTGGGGAGTATCGCCGCCCCAAAGCTGAGCTGGAGGAAGCGAAAGCTGAGCGGCGGCGATATGAGGAGGCAGCACGGCAGCGGGACAGGTACGAGAGGCAACCCCAGAATTTTTTTGGGGGGGGGCTAGAGAGGAGTGTGGCTAAGCCAGGTAGCAGACCTGAGCGCACTCCTCGTGCTTATTATAAGCAACGCGTCACTGGTCAGGCACCGTGTTATGCGGTTAAGGGCACGGTGTCGCCAGTGCGTGCCCATAACCTGGTGCGCTATAGGGCAGCCCCCCGAAAGTGTCAAGTGAGTGTGGGCATCCAGCCGGGGCGTATTGTGCCTGCTCAGCGCGTCTGGTCTCCGGTACGCAGTTTCGGTCCAGGGTATCCTGCGCCGGCTCTGCGTGCTGTGTCTCCGGGGCGCTGGGAGGGTGCAGTGCGTCCTATGCCTACGCTCCGCTCGTACCGGGCAAATGTGGGAGTGGAGCCTAAGGGAGAGGTGCGCGTAGTAGGCACTAGATCTCCAGTGCTCATCCACAGCCCGGTTCAACCTGTGCCTGCACTCTGGAGGGTACGGGCTGGAGTAGTATGCCAGCCTGGGGGAGTGGTGCCAAGGCTGCGCACCAGAGCTCCAGTGCTCCTCCACAGCCCGGTCCTTCAGGTGCCTTTAAACATCAAGCCTCCTGTAGGTCTCTCCAGCCTGGTGGGTCCTGTGGCAGCCCCACGCACCAGGCTGTCTCTCCGTCTCCTCCCTACAGGTGTGCCCGTCTGCCCAGCGGCGCCTGAACTGCCCGTCTGCCCAGTGGAGCCTGAACTGCCCGTCTGCCCAGCGGCGCCTGAACTGCCCGTCTGCCCAGCGGCGCCTGAACTGCCCGTCTGCCAAATGGCGCCTGAACTGCCCGTCTGCCATGAGCCTGCAAAGCCGCCCGTCTGCCAAGAGCCTACAGAGCCGCCCGTCTGCCAAGAGCCTACAGAGCCGTCAGCCAGACACCTCGTCCACGTGACTCCTCTCCTCCCCCTCTCCTCTCTATCTCTCCATCTCTCCTCTCCTCCCCATCTCTCCTCTCCTCCCCATCTCTCCTCTCCTCTCCTCCCCATCTCTCCTCTCCTCCCCATCTCTCCTCTCCTCTCGTCCCCATCTCTCCTCCCCATCTCTCCTCTCCTCTGCTCCCACTCTCCTCTCTATACTTTAGCTAGCCAATCGGTGGAGTCTCCTGATTAGCTAGCCTAGCGTTAGCCTGACATATTGCCGGTGGCTAACAACAGCTAGCATCTGGCTGCACTCCTCTCCTCTCCTCTCCTCTCCCTCTCCCTCTCCCTCTCCCTCTCCCTCTCCCTCTCCTCTCCTCTCCCTCTCCTCTCCCTCTCCTCTCCCTCTCCTCTCCCTCTCCTCTCCCTCTCCTCTCCCTCTCCTCTCCCTCTCCTCTCCCTCTCCTCTCCCTCTCCTCTCCCTCTCCTCTCCCTCTCCTCTCCCTCTCCTCTCCCTCTCCCTCTCCCTCTCCCTCTCCTCTCCTCTCCTCTCCTCTCCTCTCCTCTCCTCTCCTCTCCCTCTCCCTCTCCCTCTCCCTCTCCCTCTCCCTCTCCCTCTCCCTCTCCCTCTCCCTCTCCCTCTCCCTCTCCCTCTCCTCTCCTCTCCTCTCTGGTTGCACTGTTCCACAGCTCCATTCCTGTGCCTTTTTCAGATCCATTTTTACATCGCTCTTTATAATTCTGCCTTTACTTCACCTCTATCTAATGACTGTGTCCTGGTTGTGTGAGATACACCAGGCGTTCTGAAGAGCTTGGCTTCTAGTTACTAATTTAACGTTTTGTTTCCGGTCCTCTGGCAGTGTAGCAGGGTACAGGACTCTGTAGTTATATGACTGAGTCGTTTACTGTACGGTGATGCAGGTAACACAGTGGTGTAGTGTCACGTTCCTGACCTGTTTTCTGTTAGTTTGTGTATGTGTTAGCTGGTCAGGACGTGAGTTTGGGTGGGCAGTCTATGTTTTCTGTTTCTATGTTGGTTTAAGGGTGACCTGATATGGCTCTCAATTAGAGGCAGGTGGTTTTCATTTCCTCTGATTGAGAGCCATATTAAGGTAGGTGTTTTCACACTGTTTGTTTGTGGGTGGTTGTCTCCTGTGTCTGTGTGATGTTACGCCACATGGGACTGTTTCGGTTTTGTTTGTTCGGTTTATGTAGTCTGTTCCTGTTTTCATGCGTTCTTCGTTATACGTAAGTTCTTATGTTCAGGTGCGTCTACGTCGTTTGTTGTTTTGTAGTTATTCAAGTATAGTTCGTTTTCTGTCTATGTCGTGTCTTGTTTAAATCAATAAATCATGTCATCATACCTCGCTGCATATTGGTCTTCAGATCCCTCTCTCCTCTCCTCGTCTGAGGAGGATTTAGAGTATCGTTACATGTAGCAGGGTACAGGACTCTGTAGTTATATGACTGAGTCGTTTACTGTACGGTGATGCAGGTAACACAGTGGTGTAGCAGGGTACAGGACTCTGTAGTTATATGACTGAGTCGTTTACTGTACGGTGATGCAGGTAACACAGTGTTGTAGCAGGGTACAGGACTCTGTAGTTATATGACTGAGTCGTTTACTGTACGGTGATGCAGGTAACACAGTGTGGTAGCAGGGTACAGGACTCTGTAGTTATATGACTGAGTCGTTTACTGTACGGTGATGCAGGTAACACAGTGTTGTAGCAGGGTACAGGACTCTGTAGTTATATGACTGAGTCGTTTACTGTACGGTGATGCAGGTAACACAGTGTTGTAGCAGCGTACAGGACTCTGTAGTTATATGACTGAGTCGTTTACTGTACGGTGATGCATGTAACACAGTGTTGTAGCAGGGTACAGGACTCTGTAGTTATATGACTGAGTCGTTTACTGTACGGTGATGCAGGTAACACAGTGTTGTAGCAGGGTACAGGACTCTGTAGTTATATGACTGAGTCGTTTACTGTACGGTGATGCATGTAACACAGTGTTGTAGCAGGGTACAGGACTCTGTAGTTATATGACTGAGTCGTTTACTGTACGGTGATGGTGATGATGATGATGATGATGATGATGATGAAGATGATAATATTGGGGTGTCTAATGAAGCGTGTGACCTACGTGAATGGATAACTTTGGTACGAGGCAGCGGATAGCATCAGGAGAGCTTCAGAAACAAGATAAAACTGTATTAGAACAGTGCATTTTGGGTACTGCAGTACAGTCAGGTTGACACTCTTAAGATGAACAAAAAAGATCGTATAGAATTTATAACACTTTATATTGTGGGGGGGGGAAATTATATTATTTTATACTAATACATTTGTTCAGAGAAAGAGATGGTCTAATCTCTTAATATAATAAAAGATAAATGGGTCAAAATGATTGTTACCCCTGTTATCTATAGTCTACCACTCTCCCCTTGTGAGGATAATGACACTGGGACTTTCACTGAAATGTTTTATGAGATTGGAGAACACATTGGGAAGGATCTCAGGGCTGAAAGGTTTCCACTGTCTCCACCGTACTCCCCCACTGTGACCAAAACAGTCCCCCTTCTAGTCTGTTAGTTACAACTCTCACAGTAACAACTATTCATTCTCCTCGCATGGCTTTACGAGCTACCAGCTCATTATCTGACCAGCACATCTATTAGCCAGGTAGAGAAGGGATATCCACTGGCTGGGATCCTGTCTACCAGACATCATCTATTAGCCAGGTAGAGAAGGGATATCCACTGGCTGGGATCCTGTCTGACAGACAACATCATCTATTAGCCAGGTAGAGAAGGGATATCCACTGGCTGGGATCCTGTCTACCAGACATCATCATCTATTAGCCAGGTAGAGAAGGGATATCCACTGGCTGGGATCCTGTCTGACATCATCATCTATTAGCCAGGTAGAGAAGGGATATCCACTGGCTGGGATCCTGTCTGACATCATCATCTATTAGCCAGGTAGAGAAGGGATATCCACTGGCTGGGATCCTGTCTGACATCATCATCTATTAGCCAGGTAGAGAAGGGATATCCACTGGCTGGGATCCTGTCTACCAGACATCATCTATTAGCCAGGTAGAGAAGGGATATCCACTGGCTGGGATCCTGTCTGACAGACAACATCATCTATTAGCCAGGTAGAGAAGGGATATCCACTGGCTGGGATCCTGTCTAACAGACATCATCTATTAGCCAGGTAGAGAAGGGATATCCACTGGCTGGGATCCTGTCTAACAGACAACATCATCTATCAGCAGGGCTTTGAGTGCTCTGGGGAATAGAGACTCCTTTTCATCTATCACTGAATGTAAGGGAGGGAAGCCTTTCTTCCGTTGGAGGTTAGAGGTCAATATACTAGAACTCACGGCAAGTAGGGCTGTGAGAGGGTGGCGGGGGAGAGAGGACGGTGACCCAGAGGGATGGAGAGGTCACACTCCTGTTCATCTTTATATTTCCGGAGGAAGGGAGCCCTTGTTCCTGTAGGGAGGGCATCTGCTGGAGGATAGAACCATAGAGTCTATAGAACGGGCCTCCCCGTTCAAGTCAACGGTGGCATAGTGGGTGGACTGGCTAGCAGCCATAGTGAGTCTACCAATACGTTCCCAGTCAAACTGCATGATCAGTGGCTTCCAGAGACTGTTCTATGGAGCAGATTTCTATGGTCAGAACCCTTCTGCTTCTTTCAGTCAGAGAGGAGAGGAAACCATTCAGATAGAGGTTAGTGGTCAGGGACCAACCATTACAGATGGAGGTTAGTGGTCAGGGACCAGCCATTACTGATTGAGGTTAGTGGTCAGGGAGGAGAGGAAACCATTACTGATGGAGGTTAGTGGTCAGGGACCAGCCATTACAGATGGAGGTTAGTGGTCAGGGAGGAGAGGAAACCATTCAGATGGAGGTTAGTGGTCAGGGACCAGCCATTACTGATGGAGGTTAGTGGTCAGGGACCAGCCATTACTGATTGAGGTTAGTGGTCAGGGAGGAGAGGAAACCATTACTGATGGAGGTTAGTGGTCAGGGATCAGCCATTACAGATGGAGGTTAGTGGTCAGGGAGGAGAGGAAACCATTCAGATGGAGGTTAGTGGTCAGGGAGGAGAGGAAACCATTACTGATGGAGGTTAGTGGTCAGGGAGGAGAGGAAACCATTACTGATGGAGGTTAGTGGTCAGGGACCAGCCATTACTGATGGAGGTTAGTGGTCAGGGAGGAGAGGAAACCATTACTGATGGAGGTTAGTGGTCAGAGAGGAGAGGAAACCATTACTGATGGAGGTTAGTGGTCAGGGAGGAGAGGAAACCATTACTGATGGAGGTTAGTGGTCAGGGACCAGCCATTACTGATGGAGGTTAGTGGTCAGGGTGGAGAGGAAACCATTACTGATGGAGGTTAGTGGTCAGGGACCAGCCATTACTGATGGAGGTTAGTGGTCAGGGACCAGCCATTACTGATGGAGGTTAGTGGTCAGGGAGGAGAGGAAACCATTACTGATGGAGGTTAGTGGTCAGGGACCAGCCATTACTGATGGAGGTTAGTGGTCAGGGAGGAGAGGAAACCATTACTGATGGAGGTTAGTGGTCAGAGAGGAGAGGAAACCATTACTGATGGAGGTTAGTGGTCAGGGAGGAGAGGAAACCATTACTGATGGAGGTTAGTGGTCAGGGTGGAGAGGAAACCATTACTGATGGAGGTTAGTGGTCAGGGACCAGCCATTACTGATGGAGGTTAGTGGTCAGGGTGGAGAGGAAACCATTACTGATGGAGGTTAGTGGTCAGGGACCAGCCATTACTGATGGAGGTTAGTGGTCAGGGACCAGCCATTACTGATGGAGGTTAGTGGTCAGGGACCAGCCATTACTGATGGAGGTTAGTGGTCAGGGAGGAGAGGAAACCATTACTGATGGAGGTTAGTGGTCAGGGACCAACCATTACTGATGGAGGTTAGTGGTCAGGGAGGAGAGGAAACCATTACTGATGGAGGTTAGTGGTCAGGGAGGAGAGGAAACCATTACTGATGGAGGTTAGTGGTCAGGGACCAGCCATTACTGATGGAGGTTAGTGGTCAGGGACCAGCCATTACTGATGGAGGTTAGTGGTCAGGGAGGAGAGGAAACCATTACTGATGGAGGTTAGTGGTCAGGGAGGAGAGGAAACCATTACTGATGGAGGTTAGTGGTCAGGGAGGAGAGGAAACCATTCAGATGGAGGTTAGTGGTCAGGGAGGAGAGGAAACCATTACTGATGGAGGTTAGTGGTCAGGGACCAGCCATTACTGATGGAGGTTAGTGGTCAGGGAGGAGAGGAAACCATTACTGATGGAGGTTAGTGGTCAGGGACCAGCCATTACTGATGGAGGTTAGTGGTCAGGGAGGAGAGGAAACCATTACTGATGGAGGTTAGTGGTCAGGGACCAGCCATTACTGATGGAGGTTAGTGGTCAGGGACCAGCCATTACTGATGGAGGTTAGTGGTCAGGGTGGAGAGGAAACCATTACTGATGGAGGTTAGTGGTCAGGGAGGAGAGGAAACCATTACTGATGGAGGTTAGTGGTCAGGGAGGAGAGGAAACCATTACTGATGGAGGTTAGTGGTCAGGGACCAGCCATTACTGATGGAGGTTAGTGGTCAGGGACCAGCCATTACTGATAGAGGTTAGTGGTCAGGGAGGAGAGGAAACCATTACTGATGGAGGTTAGTGGTCAGGGACCAGCCATTACTGATGGAGGTTAGTGGTCAGGGAGGAGAGGAAACCATTACTGATGGAGGTTAGTGGTCAGGGAGGAGAGGAAACCATTACTGATGGAGGTTAGTGGTCAGGGACCAGCCATTACTGATGGAGGTTAGTGGTCAGGGACCAGCCATTACTGATGGAGGTTAGTGGTCAGGGAGGAGAGGAAACCATTACTGATGGAGGTTAGTGGTCAGGGAGGAGAGGAAACCATTACTGATGGAGGTTAGTGGTCAGGGTGGAGAGGAAACCATTCAGATGGAGGTTAGTGGTCAGGGAGGAGAGGAAACCATTACTGATGGAGGTTAGTGGTCAGGGACCAGCCATTACTGGTGGATGTTAGTGGTCAGGGAGGAGAGGAAACCATTACTGATGGAGGTTAGTGGTCAGGGACCAGCCATTACTGATGGAGGTTAGTGGTCAGGGAGGAGAGGAAACCATTACTGATGGAGGTTAGTGGTCAGAGACCAGCCATTACTGATGGAGGTTAGTGGTCAGGGAGGAGAGGAAACCATTACTGATGGAGGTTAGTGGTCAGGGAGGAGAGGAAACCATTACTGATGGAGGTTAGTGGTCAGGGACCAGCCATTACTGATGGAGGTTAGTGGTCAGGGACCAGCCATTACTGATGGAGGTTAGTGGTCAGGGACCAGCCATTACTGATGGAGGTTAGTGGTCAGGGACCAGCCATTACTGATGGAGGTTAGTGGTCAGGGAGGAGAGGAAACCATTACTGATGGAGGTTAGTGGTCAGGGACCAGCCATTACTGATGGAGGTTAGTGGTCAGGGAGGAGAGGAAACCATTACTGATGGAGGTTAGTGGTCAGAGAGGAGAGGAAACCATTACTGATGGAGGTTAGTGGTCAGGGAGGAGAGGAAACCATTACTGATGGAGGTTAGTGGTCAGGGAGGAGAGGAAACCATTACTGATGGAGGTTAGTGGTCAGGGACCAGCCATTACTGGTGGATGTTAGTGGTCAGGGAGGAGAGGAAACCATTACTGATGGAGGTTAGTGGTCAGGGAGGAGAGGAAACCATTACTGATGGAGGTTAGTGGTCAGGGAGGAGAGGAAACCATCACTGATGGAGGTTAGTGGTCAGGGACCAGCCATTACTGATGGAGGTTAGTGGTCAGGGACCAACCATTACTGATGGAGGTTAGTGGTCAGGGAGGAGAGGAAACCATTACTGATGGAGGTTAGTGGTCAGGGAGGAGAGGAAACCATTACAGATGGAGGTTAGTGGTCAGGGACCAGCCATTACTGATGGAGGTTAGTGGTCAGGGAGGAGAGGAAACCATTACTGATGGAGGTTAGTGGTCAGGGAGGAGAGGAAACCATTACTGATGGAGGTTAGTGGTCAGGGACCAACCATTACTGATGGAGGTTAGTGGTCAGGGAGGAGAGGAAACCATTACTGATGGAGGTTAGTGGTCAGGGAGGAGAGGAAACCATTACTGATGGAGGTTAGTGGTCAGGGAGGAGAGGAAACCATTACTGATGGAGGTTAGTGGTCAGGGAGGAGAGGAAACCATTACTGATGGAGGTTAGTGGTCAGGGACCAGCCATTACTGATGGAGGTTAGTGGTCAGGGACCTGTTTATCTAACACTCTATCTCTCTCTCTCTCTGCCTGTCCAACCACCAGGCTTCCTCTCTCTCTCTCTCTCTCTCTCTCTCTCTCTCTCTCTCTCTCTCTCTCTCTCTCTCTGCCTGTCCATCTACCAGGCTTCCTCTCTCTCTCTCTCTCTATCTCTCTCTCTCTACCTGTCCATCTACCAGGCTCCCTCTCTCTCTCTCTCTCTCTCTCTGCCTGTCCATCTACCAGGCTTCCTCTCTCTCTCTCTCTCTCTCTCTATCTCTCTCTCTCTACCTGTCCATCTACCAGGCTCCCTCTCTCTCTCTCTCTCTCTCTCTCTGCCTGTCCATCTACCAGGCTTCCTCTCTCTCTATCTCTCTCTATCTCTCTCAATCTCTCCAGTTTATCAGGCAAAAGGAATCCACTTGCATTCAAAAGCAAAACTTTCAATGTCAGATTTTCATACTTCTTTTCAGCAGCTTGTGCCATTTAACACATTCCTCCTCTCCTCCATTCCTCCTCTCCTCCTCAGAACATAATTTCCCCATCTAACACAGGAACAATGGGGGAGTGGAGACATCACACTGCAGGTGCCAGCAGGGTAAATCTGGAGGTGTAGTTTCACAATGGAACCGATTACTGGCTGCATGCCGAGGCTGCCTGAATAGACTGAGGCTGCGTCTCAAATGGTCGGTCCCCCCCCTATATAGTGCACTACTTTTGACCAGAGCCCATAGGGAATATATAGGGAATAGGGTGCTATTTTTGGGATACAGCCTGAGGCCAACAGAAATATGGCAAAGCAACCTTGGAAGTGATATAAACAGTTTTAAATGACTGAATGGTTGAATGCCTCTGGAAGGTAACCTATTGAACAAGCTTTAGGGACAGTTTTAAATGATTGAATGGTTCAATGCCTCTGGAAGGTAACCTATTGAACAAGCTTTAGGGACAGTTTTAAATGATTGAATGGTTCAATGCCTCTGGAAGGTATCCTATTGAACAAGCTTTAGGGACAGTTTGCTGAGGCTCAGATACCTCAGAAGCAAATCATTCATTATCACTCAGTCAAATACGAACCTACTCGATATGGAAATCACTCAGTCAAATACGAACCTACTCGATATGGAAATCACTCAGTCAAATACGAACCTACTCGATATGGAAATCACTCAGTCAAATACGAACCTACTCGATATGGAAATCACTCAGTCAAATACGAACCTACTCGATATGGAAATCGCTCAGTCAAATACGAACCTACTCGATATGGAAATCACTCAGTCAAATACGAACCTACTCGATATGGAAATCACTCAGTCAAATACGAACCTACTCGATATGGAAATCACTCAGTCAAATACGAACCTACTCGATATGGAAATCACTCAGTCAAATACGAACCTACTCGATATGGAAATCACTCAGTCAAATACGAACCTACTCGATATGGAAATCGCTCAGTCAAATACGAACCTACTCGATATGGAAATCACTCAGTCAAATACGAACCTACTCGATATGGAAATCACTCAGTCAAATACGAACCTACTCGATATGGAAATCACTCAGTCAAATACGAACCTACTCGATATGGAAATCACTCAGTCAAATACGAACCAACTCGATATGGAAATCACTCAGTGAAATACGTAACTAATCATTATGTAAATCACTCAGTGAAATATGTAACTAATCATTATGTAAATTACTCAGTGAAATACGTAACTACTCAATATGTAAATTCCTCAGTCAAGTACGTAACTACTCAATATGTAAATTCCTCAGTCAAGTACGTAACTACTCAATATGTAAATTCCTCAGTCAAGTACGTCACTAATCAATATGTAAATTCCTCAGTCAAGTACGTAACTAATCAATATGTCAATTACTCAGTCAAATACGTAACTACTCGATATGTAAATCCAGCGTTAGCGATATAGCAACAGCTGTCACTGTGAAAACCTCCCCCCCACAACAACTTGTCTTTGCACAGTAATCCTTGTTGTGAACAACCCACATATTACCAGGCCACGACCCAGTCCACATACACACGACCCACAACCCACGACCCAGTCCACATACACACGACCCACAACCCATGACCCAATCCACATACACACGACCCACAACCCACGACCCAGTCCACATACCCACGACCCAGAACCAGTCCACATACCCACGACCCAGAACCAGTCCACATACCCACGACCCAGTCCACATACCCACGACCCACAACCCACGACCCAGTCCACATACCCACGACCCAGTCCACATACACACGACCCACAACCCACGACCCAGTCCACATACACACGACCCACAACCCACGACCCAGTCCACATACACACGACCCACAACCCACGACCCAGTCCACATACACACGACCCACAACCCACGACCCAGTCCACATACACACGACTCACAACCCATGACCCAGTCCACATACACACGACCCACAACCCACGACCAAATCCACATACACACGACCCACAACCCACGACCCAGTCCACATACCCACGACCCAGAACCAGTCCACATACCCACGACCCAGAACCAGTCCACATACCCACCACCCAGTCCACATACCCACGACCCACAACCCACGACCCAGTCCACATACCCACGACCCAGTCCACATACACACGACCCACTCCACATACACACGACCCACAACCCACGACCCAGTCCACATACCCACCACCCAGTCCACATACCCACGACCCACAACCCACGACCCAGTCCACATACCCGCGACCCAGTCCACTTACCCACAACCCAGTCCACATACACAGGACCTACAACCCACGACCCAGTCCACATACCCACGACCCAGAACCAGTCCACATACCGACGACCCAATCCACATACACACGACCCACAACCCACGACCCAGTCCACATACACACGACCCAGTCCACATACACACGACCCAGTCCACATACACACGACCCACGACCCACCACCCAGTCCACATACCCACCACCCAGTCCACATACCCAGTCCACATACCCACCACCCAGAACCAGTCCACATACCCACGACCCAGTCCAAATATCCACGACCCAAAACCAGTCCACATACCCACGACCCAGTCCACATACCCACGACCCAGTCCACATACCCACGACCCAGTCCACATACCCACGACCCAGTCCACATACACACCACCCAGAACCAGTCCACATACCCACGACCCAGTCCACATACCCACGACCCAGAACCAGTCCACGACCCAGTCCACATACCCACGACCCAGTCCACATACCCACGACCCAGAACCAGTCCACATACCCACGACCCAGTCCAAATACCCACGACCCAGTCCACATACCCACGACCCAGAACCAGTCCACATACCCACGACCCAGTCCAAATACCCACGACCCAGTCCACATACCCACGACCCAGTCCACATACACACGACCCACAACCCATGACCCAGTCCAAATACCCACGACCCAGTCCAAATACCCACGACCCAGTCCAAATACCCACGACCCAGTCCACATACCCACGACCCAGTCCACATACCCACGACCCAGAACCAGTCCACATACCCACGACCCAGTCCAAATAACCACGACCCAGTCCAAATACCCACGACCCAGTCCACATACCCACGACCCAGTCCAAATACCCACGACCCAGTCCACATACACACGACCCACAACCCATGACCCAGTCCAAATACCCACGACCCAGTCCACATACCCACGACCCAGTCCACATACCCACGACCCAGTCCACATACCCACGACCCAGTCCACATACCCACGACCCAGAACCAGTCCACATACCCACGACCCAGTCCACATACCCACGACCCAGAACCAGTCCACATACCCACGACCCAGTCCAAATACCCACGACCCAGAACCAGTCCACATACCCTCGACCCAGAACCAGTCCACATACCCTCGACCCAGAACCAGTCCACATACCCACGACCCAGAACCAGTCCACATACCCACGACCCAGAACCAGTCCACATACCCACGACCCAGAACCAGTCCACATACCCACGACCCAGAACCAGTCCACATACCCACGACCCAGAACCAGTCCACATACCCACGACCCAGAACCAGGCCACATACCCACGACCCAGAACCAGGCCACATACCCAGTCCACATACCCACGACCCAGTCCACATACCCACGACCCAGTCCACATACCCACGACCCAGTCCACATACCCACGACCCAGTCCACATACCCACGACCCAGTCCACATACCCACGACCCAGAACCAGTCCACATACCCACGACCCAGTCCACATACCCACGACCCAGTCCACATACCCACGACCCCACGAAACTAATTATCACTTGTCTTATTAAGAATCAGCAGAGGAACCCGCCTTCCTCTAAATGATCTCAGAACTCTCATCAAAACATGTCGCCGCGACAACACAAGTCATATTATGGTCATGACACAAAGTTTAATCTGTTTAAAGTCAGTTTGACGGGATTACTAGGACAGTTCTAATGAGTAGAGAGAAGCTTAGCTTGGCCTGGGGCCTGGGGATGGGGGTGGGGGTGGGGGCTGAGAGGCTGGGGATGGGGCCTGGGGTGGGGGTGGGGGGCTGGGGATAGGGCCTGGGGTGGGGGTGGGGGGCTGGGGATAGGGCCTGGGGATGGGGGTTGGGGCTGAGAGGCTGGGGATGGGGGTGGCGGTGGGGGTGGGGGTGGGGGCCTGGGGATAGGGCCCGGGGCCTGGGGATGGGGCCTGGGGATTGGGGCTGAGAGCCTGGGGATGGGGGTGGGGGTGGGGGTGGGGGTGGGGGTGGGGGGCTGGGGATAGGGCCCGGGGCCTGGGGATGGGGATGGGGTTGAGAGGCTGGGGATGAGGCCTGGGGATGGGGGTTGGGGGTTGGGGCTGAGAGGCTGGGGATAGGGCATGGGGCCTGGGGATGGAGCCTGGGGATGGGGGTTGGGGCTGAGAGGCTGGGGATGAGGCCTGGGGATGGGGGTTGGGGCTGAGAGGCTGGGGATGGGGCATGGGGCCTGGGGATGGAGCCTGGGGATGGGGGTTGGGGCTGAGAGGCTGGGGATGAGGCCTGGGGATGGGGGTTGGGGGTTGGGGCTGAGAGGCTGGGGATGGGGCATGGGGCCTGGGGATGGGGCCTGGAGATGGGGGTTGGGGCTGAGAGGCTGCCACATCACGCATGCGTGCAGGTGGGATTGGATAAGCAGCTTGTTGGAGGGGGGGGGTTATGGCTCGCATGAGTTCCTCATTCCTCCCAGGGTGTGTTATCTCTACTGGTTGGGGGGTTATGATGTGTTATCTCTACTGGTTGGGGGGTTATGATGTGTTATCTCTACTGGTTGGGGGGTTATGATGTGTTATCTTTACTGGTTGGGGGTTATGATGTGTTATCTCTACTGGTTGGGGGTTATGATGTGTTATCTCTACTGGTTGGGGGTTATGATGTGTTATCTCTACTGGTTGGGGGTTATGATGTGTTATCTCTACTGGTTGGGGGTTATGATGTGTTATCTCTACTGGTTGGGGGTTATGATGTGTTATCTCTATTGGTTGGGGGTTATGATGTGTTATCTCTACTGGTTGGGGGTTATGATGTGTTATCTCTACTGGTTGGGGGGTTATGATGTGTTATCTCTACTGGTTGGGGGTCATGATGTGTTATCTCTACTGGTTGGGGGGTTATGATGTGTTATCTCTACTGGTTGGAGGTTATGATGTGTTATCTCTACTGGTTGGGGGGTTATGATGTGTTGGTGTGTTATCTCTACTGGTTGGGGGTTATTGTGTGTTATCTCTACTGGTTGGGGGGTTATGATGTGTTATCTCTACTGGTTGGGGGGTTATGATGTGTTATCTCTACTGGTTGGAGGTTATGATGTGTTATCTCTACTGGTTGGGGGGTTATGATGTGTTGGTGTGTTGGTGTGTTATCTCTACTGGTTGGGGGTTATGATGTGTTATCTCTACTGGTTGGGGGGTTATGATGTGTTATCTCTACTGGTTGGGGGTTATGATGTGTTGGTGTGTTATCTCTACTGGTTGGGGGGTTATGATGTGTTGGTGTGTTATCTCTACGGGTTGGGGGGGTATGATGTGTTATCTCTACTGGTTGGGGGGTTATGATGTGTTATCTCTACTGGTTGGGGGGTTATGATGTGTTATCTCTACTGGTTGGGGGGTTATGATGTGTTGGTGTGTTATCTCTACTGGTTGGGGGTTATGATGTGTTATCTCTACTGGTTGGGGGGTTATGATGTGTTATCTCTACTGGTTGGGGGTTATGATGTGTTATCTCTACTGGTTGGGGGGTTATGGTGTGTTATCTCTACTGGTTGGGGGTTATGATGTGTTATCTCTACTGGTTAGGGGGTTATGATGTGTTGGTGTGTTATCTCTACTGGTTGGGGGTTATGATGTGTTATCTCTACTGGTTGGGGGGTTATGATGTGTTATCTCTACTGGTTGGGGGTTATGATGTGTTATCTCTACTGGTTGGGGGGTTATGATGTGTTATCTCTACTGGTTGGGGGGTTATGATGTGTTAATTTTACTGGTTGGGGGTTATGATGTGTTATCTCTACTGGTTGGGGGTTATGATGTGTTATCTCTACTGGTTGGGGGTTATGATGTGTTATCTCTACTGGTTGGGGGGTTATGATGTGTTATCTCTACTGGTTGGGGGGTTATGATGTGTTATCTCTACTGGTTGGGGGTTATGATGTGTTATCTCTACTGGTTGGGGGGTTATGATGTGTTATCTCTACTGGTTGGGGGTTATGATGTGTTATCTCTACTGGTTGGGGGTTATGATGTGTTATCTCTACTGGTTGGGGGTTATGATGTGTTATCTCTACTGGTTGGGGGTTATGATGTGTTATCTCTACTGGTTGGGGGTTATGATGTGTTATCTCTATTGGTTGGGGGTTATGATGTGTTATCTCTACTGGTTGGGGGTTATGATGTGTTATCTCTACTGGTTGGGGGGTTATGATGTGTTATCTCTACTGGTTGGGGGTCATGATGTGTTATCTCTACTGGTTGGGGGGTTATGATGTGTTATCTCTACTGGTTGGAGGTTATGATGTGTTATCTCTACTGGTTGGGGGGTTATGATGTGTTGGTGTGTTATCTCTACTGGTTGGGGGTTATTGTGTGTTATCTCTACTGGTTGGGGGGTTATGATGTGTTATCTCTACTGGTTGGGGGTTATGATGTGTTATCTCTACTGGTTGGGGGGTTATGATGTGTTATCTCTACTGGTTGGGGGTTATGATGTGTTATCTCTACTGGTTGGGGGGTTATGATGTGTTATCTCTACTGGTTGGGGGTTATGATGTGTTATCTATACTGGTTGGGGGTTATGATGTGTTATCTCTACTGGTTGGGGGGTTATGATGTGTTATCTCTACTGGTTGGGGGTTATGGTGTGTTATCTCCACTGGTTGAGGGGTTATGATGTGTTGGTGTGTTATCTCTACTGGTTGGGGGGTTATGATGTGTTATCTCTACTGGTTGGGGGTTATGATGTGTTATCTCTACTGGTTGGGGGTTATGATGTGTTATCTCTACTGGTTGGGGGGTTATGATGTGTTGGTGTGTTATCTCTACTGGTTGGGGGGTTATGGTGTGTTATCTCTACTGGTTGGGGGTTATGATGTGTTATCTCTACTGGTTGGGGGTTATGATGTGTTATCTCTACTGGTTGGGGGTTATGATGTGTTATCTCTACTGGTTGGGGGTTATGATGTGTTATCTCTACTGGTTGGGGGTTATGATGTGTTATCTCTATTGGTTGGGGGTTATGATGTGTTATCTCTACTGGTTGGGGGGTTATGATGTGTTATCTCTACTGGTTGGGGGTCATGATGTGTTATCTCTACTGGTTGGGGGGTTATGATGTGTTATCTCTACTGGTTGGAGGTTATGATGTGTTATCTCTACTGGTTGGGGGGTTATGATGTGTTGGTGTGTTGGTGTGTTATCTCTACTGGTTGGGGGTTATGATGTGTTATCTCTACTGGTTGGGGGGTTATGATGTGTTATCTCTACTGGTTGGGGGTTATGATGTGTTGGTGTGTTATCTCTACTGGTTGGGGGGTTATGATGTGTTGGTGTGTTATCTCTACGGGTTGGAGGGGTATGATGTGTTATCTCTACTGGTTGGGGGGTTATGATGTGTTATCTCTACTGGTTGGGGGGTTATGATGTGTTATCTCTACTGGTTGGGGGGTTATGATGTGTTGGTGTGTTATCTCTACTGGTTGGGGGTTATGATGTGTTATCTCTACTGGTTGGGGGGTTATGATGTGTTATCTCTACTGGTTGGGGGTTATGATGTGTTATTTCTACTGGTTGGGGGGTTATGGTGTGTTATCTCTACTGGTTGGGGGTTATGATGTGTTATCTCTACTGGTTAGGGGGTTATGATGTGTTGGTGTGTTATCTCTACTGGTTGGGGGTTATGATGTGTTATCTCTACTGGTTGGGGGGTTATGATGTGTTATCTCTACTGGTTGGGGGTTATGATGTGTTATCTCTACTGGTTGGGGGGTTATGATGTGTTATCTCTACTGGTTGGGGGGTTATGATGTGTTAATTTTACTGGTTGGGGGTTATGATGTGTTATCTCTACTGGTTGGGGGTTATGATGTGTTATCTCTACTGGTTGGGGGTTATGATGTGTTATCTCTACTGGTTGGGGGTTATGATGTGTTATCTCTACTGGTTGGGGGTTATGATGTGTTATCTCTACTGGTTGGGGGTTATGATGTGTTATCTCTACTGGTTGGGGGTTATGATGTGTTATCTCTACTGGTTGGGGGGTTATGATGTGTTATCTCTACTGGTTGGGGGTCATGATGTGTTATCTCTACTGGTTGGGGGGTTATGATGTGTTATCTCTACTGGTTGGAGGTTATGATGTGTTATCTCTACTGGTTGGGGGGTTATGATGTGTTGGTGTGTTATCTCTACTGGTTGGGGGTTATTGTGTGTTATCTCTACTGGTTGGGGGGTTATGATGTGTTATCTCTACTGGTTGGGGGTTATGATGTGTTATCTTCTACTGGTTGGGGGGTTATGATGTGTTATCTCTACTGGTTGGGGGTTATGGTGTGTTATCTCCACTGGTTGAGGGGTTATGATGTGTTGGTGTGTTATCTCTACTGGTTGGGGGGTTATGATGTGTTATCTCTACTGGTTGGGGGTTATGATGTGTTATCTCTACTGGTTGGGGGTTATGATGTGTTATCTCTACTGGTTGGGGGGTTATGATGTGTTGGTGTGTTATCTCTACTGGTTGGGGGGTTATGGTGTGTTATCTCTACTGGTTGGGGGTTATGATGTGTTATCTCTACTGGTTGGGGGTTATGATGTGTTATCTCTACTGGTTGGGGGTTATGATGTGTTATCTCTACTGGTTGGGGGTTATGATGTGTTATCTCTACTGGTTGGGGGTTATGATGTGTTATCTCTATTGGTTGGGGGTTATGATGTGTTATCTCTACTGGTTGGGGGGTTATGATGTGTTATCTCTACTGGTTGGGGGTCATGATGTGTTATCTCTACTGGTTGGGGGGTTATGATGTGTTATCTCTACTGGTTGGAGGTTATGATGTGTTATCTCTACTGGTTGGGGGGTTATGATGTGTTGGTGTGTTGGTGTGTTATCTCTACTGGTTGGGGGTTATGATGTGTTATCTCTACTGGTTGGGGGGTTATGATGTGTTATCTCTACTGGTTGGGGGTTATGATGTGTTGGTGTGTTATCTCTACTGATTGGGGGGTTATGATGTGTTGGTGTGTTATCTCTACGGGTTGGGGGGGTATGATGTTTTATCTCTACTGGTTGGGGGGTTATGATGTGTTATCTCTACTGGTTGGGGGGTTATGATGTGTTATCTCTACTGGTTGGGGGGTTATGATGTGTTGGTGTGTTATCTCTACTGGTTGGGGGTTATGATGTGTTATCTCTACTGGTTGGGGGGTTATGATGTGTTATCTCTACTGGTTGGGGGTTATGATGTGTTATCTCTACTGGTTGGGGGGTTATGATGTGTTATCTCTACTGGTTGGGGGGTTATGATGTGTTATCTCTACTGGTTATGATGTGTTGATGCTTGGTGCTTTATCTCTGCTGTGCCTCATACCTTTGGCTTCAGTGCTACTATCAGAAGCAAGATTGACTTAGAGACAATAGTGATGACTTTTGGGCCTAGCTGGCCGTTTCTGGGAGGCAGTAACCTGACAGGCAGGTTGGAGTGGAGACAGTAGACTGACAGGCAGGTTGGAGTGGAGACCGTAACCTGACAGGCAGGTTGGAATGGAGACAGTAGCCTGCCAGGCAGGTTGGAGTGGAGACCGTAACCTGACAGGCAGGTTGGAATGGAGACAGTAGCCTGCCAGGCAGGTTGGAGTGGAGACAGTAACCTGACAGACAGGTTGGAGTGGAGACAGTAACCTGACAGGCAGGTTGGAGTGGAGACAGTAACCTGACAGGCAGGTTGGAGTGGAGACAGTAGCCTGACAGGCAGGTTGGAGTGGAGACAGTAGACTGACAGGCAGGTTGGAGTGGAGACAGTAGACTGACAGGCATGTTGGAGTGGAGACAGTAGCCTGACAGGCAGGTTGGAATGGAGACAGTAGACTGACAGGCAGGTTGGAATGGAGACAGTAGACTGACAGGCAGGTTGGAGTGGAGACCGTAGCCTGACAGGCAGATTGGAGTGAAGACAATAGACTGACAGGCAGGTTGGAGTGGAGACAGTAGCCTGACAGGCAGGTTGGAGTGGAGACTGTAACCTGACAGGCAGGTTAGCACACATGTTCAGAGTGGAGACAGTAGACTGACATGCAGGTTGGAGTGAAGACAATAGACTGACAGGCAGGTTGGAGTGGAGACAGTAGCCTGACAGGCAGGTTGGAGTGGAGACTGTAACCTGACAGGCAGGTTGGAGTGGAGACAGTAGCCTGACATGCAGGTTGGAGTGGAGACAGTAGCCTGACAGGCAGGTTGGCGTGTTGACAGTAGCCTGACAGGCAGGTTGGAGTGGAGACAGTATTCTGACAGGTAGGTTGGAGTGGAGACTGTAGACGGATAGGCAGGTTGGAGTGGAGACAGTAGACTGACAGGTAGATTGGAGTGGAGACTGTAGACGGACAGGTAGGTTGGAGTGGAGACTGTAGCCTGACAGGCAGGTTGGAGTGGAGACAGTATTCTGACAGGTAGGTTGGAGAGTTGACAGTAGCCTGACAGACAGGTTGGAGTGGAGACAGTAGCCTGACAGGCAGGTTGGAGTGGAGACAGTAGACTGACATGCAGGTTGGAGTGAAGACAATAGACTGACAGGCAGGTTGGAGTGGAGACAGTAGACTGACAGGCAGGTTGGAGTGGAGACAGTAGCCTGACATGCAGGTTTGAGTGGAGACAGTAGACTGACAGGCAGGTTGGAGTGGAGTCAGTGGCCTGACATGCAGGTTTGAGTGGAGACAGTAACCTGACAGGCAGGTTGGAGTGGAGACAGTAGCCTGACAGGCAGGTTGGAATGGAGACAGTAGCCTGACAGGCAGGTTGGAGTGGAGACAGTAGCCTGACAGGCAGGTTGGAGTGGAGGCAGTAGACTGACAGGCAGGTTGGAATGGAGACAGTAGCCTGACAGGCAGGTTGGAGTGGAGACAGTAACCTGACAGGCAGGTTGGAGTGGAGACAGTAGACTGACAGGCAGGTTGGAGTGGAGACCGTAGCCTGACAGGCAGGTTGGAGTGGAGACAGTAGACAGACAGGCAGGTTGGAGTGGAGACAGTAGCCTGACAGGCAGGTTGGAGTGGAGACAGTAGACTGACAGGCAGGTTGGAGTGGAGACAGTAGCCTGACAGGCAGGTTGGAGTGGAGACAGTAGCCTGACAGGCAGGTTGGAGTGGAGACAGTAGACTGACAGGCAGGTTGGAGTGGAGACAGTAGCCTGACAGGCAGGTTGGAGTGGAGACAGTAGACTGACAGGCATGTTGGAGTGGAGACAGTAGACGGATAGGCAGGTTGGAGTGGAGACAGTAGACTGACATGCAGGTTGGAGTGGAGACAGTAGCCTGACAGGCAGGTTGGAGTGGAGACAGTAGACGGATAGGCAGGTTGGAGTGGAGACAATAGACTGACAGGCAGGTTGGAGTGGAGACAGTAGCCTGACAGGCAGGTTGGAGTGGAGACAGTAACCTGACAGGCAGGTTGGAGTGGAGACAATAGACTGACAGGCAGGTTGGAGTGGAGACAATAGACTGACAGACAGGTTGGAGTGGAGACCGTAGCCTGACAGGCAGGTTGGAGTGGAGACAATAGACTGACAGGCAGGTTGGAGTGGAGACAGTAGCCTGACAGGCAGGTTGGAGTGGAGGCAGTAACCTGACAGGCAGGTTGGAGTGGAGACAGTAGCCTGACAGGCAGGTTGGAGTGGAGACAGTAACCTGACAGGCAGGTTGGAGTGGAGACAGTAGCCTGACAGGCAGGTTGGAGTGGAGACAGTAGCCTGACAGGCAGGTTGGAGTGGAGACAGTAGACGGATAGGCAGGTTGGAGTGGAGACAGTAGACTGACATGCAGGTTGGAGTGGAGACAGTAGCCTGACAGGCAGGTTGGAGTGGAGACAGTAACCTGACAGGCAGGTTGGAGTGGAGACAATAGACTGACAGGCAGGTTGGAGTGGAGACAATAGACTGACAGACAGGTTGGAGTGGAGACCGTAGCCTGACAGGCAGGTTGGAGTGGAGACAGTAGACGGATAGGCAGGTTGGAGTGGAGACAGTAGACTGACATGCAGGTTGGAGTGGATAGAGCTGGTGTCCAGGACAGAGACCTGTGGATAGAGACCTGTGGATGGATCTGGTGTCCAGGACAGAGACCTGTGGATAGAGCTGGTGTCCAGGACAGAGACCTGTGGATAGAGACCTGTGGATGGATCTGGTGTCCAGGACAGAGACCTGTGGATAGAGACCTGTGGATAGATCTGGTGTCCAGGATAGAGACCTGTGGATAGAGCTGGTGTCCAGGACAGAGACCTGTGGATAGAGCTGGTGTCCAGGACAGAGACCTGTGGATAGAGCTGGTGTCCAGGACAGAGACCTGTGGATAGAGACCTGTGGATAGATCTGGTGTCCAGGACAGAGACCTGTGGACAGAGACCTGTGGATAGAGCTGGTGTCCAGGACAGAGACCTGTGGATAGATCTGGTGTCCAGGACAGAGACCTGTGGACAGAGACCTGTGGATAGAGACCTGTGGATAGAGACCTGTGGATAGAGACCTGTGGATAGAGACCTGTGGATAGAGCTGGTGTCCAGGACAGAGACCTGTGGATAGAGCTGGTGTCCAGGACAGAGACCTGTGGATAGAGCTGGTGTCCAGGACAGAGACCTGTGGATAGAGCTGGTGTCCAGGACAGAGACCTGTGGATAGATCTGGTGTCCAGGACAGAGACCTGTGGATAGAGACCTGTGGATAGATCTGGTGTCCAGGACAGAGACCTGTGGACAGAGACCTGTGGATAGAGCTGGTGTCCAGGACAGAGACCTGTGGATAGATCTGGTGTCCAGGACAGAGACCTGTGGATAGATCTGGTGTCCAGGACAGAGACCTGTGGATAGAGCTGGTGTCCAGGACAGAGACCTGTGGATAGATCTGGTGTCCAGGAGAGAGACCTGTGGATAGAGACCTGTGGATAGATCTGGTGTCCAGGACAGAGACCTGTGGATAAAGACCTGTGGATAGATCTGGTGTCCAGGACAGAGACCTGTGGATAGATCTGGTGTCCAGGATAGAGACCTGTGGATAGATCTGGTGTCCAGGACAGAGACCTGTGGATAGATCTGGTGTCCAGGATAGAGAGACCTGTGGATAGATCTGGTGTCCAGGACAGAGACCTGTGGATAGAGACCTGTGGATAGAGCTGGTGTCCAGGACAGAGACCTGTGGATAGATCTGGTGTCCAGGACAGAGACCTGTGGATAGATCTGGTGTCCAGGACAGAGACCTGTGGATAGATCTGGTGTCCAGGACAGAGACCTGTGGATAGAGCTGGTGTCCAGGACAGAGACCTGTGGATAGATCTGGTGTCCAGGACAGAGACCTGTGGATAGATCTGGTGTCCAGGACAGAGACCTGTGGACAGAGACCTGTGGATAGATCTGGTGTCCAGGACAGAGACCTGTGGATAGAGCTGGTGTCCAGGACAGAGACCTGTGGATAGATCTGGTGTCCAGGACAGAGACCTGTGGATAGAGCTGGTGTCCAGGACAGAGACCTGTGGACAGAGACCTGTGGATAGATCTGGTGTCCAGGACAGAGACCTGTGGATAGATCTGGTGTCCAGGATAGAGACCTGTGGACAGAGACCTGTGGATAGATCTGGTGTCCAGGACAGAGACCTGTGGATAGAGACCTGTGGATAGAGCTGGTGTCCAGGATAGAGACCTGTGGACAGAGACCTGTGGATAGATCTGGTGTCCAGGACAGAGACCTGTGGATAGATCTGGTGTCCAGGACAGAGACCTGTGGATAGATCTGGTGTCCAGGACAGAGACCTGTGGATAGAGACCTGTGGATAGATCTGGTGTCCAGGACAGAGACCTGTGGATAGAGCTGGTGTCCAGTGAGGGTTATTGTGGTCTACAGGAGAGGATGTGTTAGGTGAGCAGAATGCTGCCGTGGGCAGTGGGCACGGCCATGCCTAGTCTTCCTGTGGACACGGCCATGCCTAGTCTTCCTGTGGACACAGCCATGCCAAGTCTTCCTGTGTGCCTCACGCTAGTCATCTGCATACTGACAGACAGAGACAGGGACCGCCGCGAGCTACCCTGCTCCGCTCTGCTAGAGGAAGGGACAACCGAGAATACAGCACATGGAAAAACATGCTTTACAAAGAGCCATGCCAGCCCACCTGCTATGATCAGTAGAACAAGCAACAACAAAGGCTGGATACTGGTAGATCTTCAAGGGGTTTTCATTTGATCTGTATTTGTTATTCACACTTATTAATAAGGTCTGTACAAAATGGAGGTTGATCCATTTCAGAGGTCCATGAATGCAGTAGTACCAAGTTAAATGTTACACGATACAACAATCACAGAGTCAGGAAAAGGCAATGTGATTGAGTCAAATGTTACACTATACAACATTCACCGAGTCAATATGTAACGACGGTCCTCCTCCTCTTCGACCGAAAAGGAGGAGTATTGAGGGAACCAAGGCGCAGCGAAGTTTGAACACATATTTATTTAAACGTACAGTACTGTTACTGTACATTACTGTAGTGGAATAGTCCTGTTTTAAAACTATACATTACTGTAGTGGAATGGAATAGTCCTGTTTTAAAACTATACATTATACTAGACTGACAGGCAGGTTGGAGTGGAGACAGTAGCCTGACAGGCAGGTTGGAGTGGAGGCAGTAACCTGACAGGCAGGTTGGAGTGGAGACAGTAGCCTGACAGGCAGGTTGGAGTGGAGACAGTAACCTGACAGGCAGGTTGGAGTGGAGACAGTAGCCTGACAGGCAGGTTGGAGTGGAGACAGTAGCCTGACAGGCAGGTTGGAGTGGAGACAGTAGACGGATAGGCAGGTTGGAGTGGAGACAGTAGACTGACATGCAGGTTGGAGTGGAGACAGTAGCCTGACAGGCAGGTTGGAGTGGAGACAGTAGACGGATAGGCAGGTTGGAGTGGAGACAATAGACTGACAGGCAGGTTGGAGTGGAGACAGTAGCCTGACAGGCAGGTTGGAGTGGAGACAGTAACCTGACAGGCAGGTTGGAGTGGAGACAATAGACTGACAGGCAGGTTGGAGTGGAGACAGTAGCCTGTCAGGCAGGTTGGAGTGGAAACAGTAACCTGACAGGCAGGTTGGAGTGGAGACAGTAGCCTGACAGGCAGGTTGGAGTGGAGACAGTAGCCTGACAGGCAGGTTGGAGTGGAGACAGTAGCCTGACAGGCAGGTTGGAGTGGAGACAGTAGCCTGACAGGCAGGTTGGAGTGGAGACAATAGACTGACAGACAGGTTGGAGTGGAGACAGTAGACTGACAGGCAGGTTGGAGTGGAGACAGTAGCCTGACAGGCAGGTTGGAGTGGAGACAGTAGCCTGACAGGCAGGTTGGAGTGGAGACAGTAGCCTGACAGGCAGGTTGGAGTGGAGACAGTAGCCTGACAGGCAGGTTGGAGTGGAGACCGTAACCTGACAGGCAGGTTGGAGTGGAGACAGTAGCCTGACAGGCAGGTTGGAGTGGAGACAGTAGCCTGACAGGCAGGTTGGAGTGGAGACAGTAGCCTGACAGGCAGGTTGGAGTGGAGACAATAGACTGACAGGCAGGTTGGAGTGGAGACAGTAACCTGACAGGCAGGTTGGAGTGGAGACAGTAACCTGACAGACAGGTTGGAGTGGAGACCGTAGGCTGACAGGCACTCTTCCGGGAAGGCTTTCCACTAGATGTTTGTACATTGCTGCGGCCACTGATGTTGGGCGATTAGATCTGGACCTTGTAGGGTCAGAGTTCAAATCCCCTGGTCTATATCAACACACCATATCTGACAAGTCAAACGACAGCTGTACAGTCACAGAGTGGATGGATGTCTCAGCTTTCAGCTGTTCAGAGCGGCTGGTTGGACGGTCTCTAGAATAGTGAAATGATACAGGGTCTGTTAATCTGATGGTGGGTCTACGAGGACGGTCTCTAGAATAGTGAAATGATACAGGGTCTGTTAATCTGATGGTTGGTCTACGAGGACGGTCTCTAGAATAGTGAAATGATACAGGGTCTGTTAATCTGATGGTGGGTCTACGAGGACGGTCTCTAGAATAGTGAAATGATACAGGGTCTGTTAATCTGATGGTTGGTCTACGAGGACGGTCTCTAGGATCGTGAAATGATACAGGGTCTGTTAATCTGATGGTTGGTCTACGAGGACGGTCTCTAGGATAGTGAAATGATACAGGGTCTGTTAATCTGATGGTTGGTCTACGAGGACGGTCTCTAGAATAGTGAAATGATACAGGGTCTGTTTATATGATGGTTTGTCTACGAGGACGGTCTCTAGGATAGTGAAATGTTATTATTCTAGTCTGTGAAGGTAAAGGTTTACATCATGTATCCTGTTATTATTCTAGTCTGTGAAGGTAAAGATTTACATCATGTATCCTGTTAGTATTCTAGTCTGTGAAGGTAAAGGTTTACATCAAGTATCCTGTTATTACTCTAGTCTGTGAAGGTAAAGGTTTACATATTGTATCCTGTTAGTATTCTAGTCTGTGAAGGTAAAGGTTTACATCATGTATCCTGTTATTACTCTAGTCTGTGAAGGTAAAGGTTTACATATTGTATCCTGTTATTAATCCAGTCTGTGAAGGTAAAGGTTTACATCATGGATCCTGTTATTATTCTAGTCTGTGAAGGTAAAGGTTTACATCATGTATCCTGTTATTATTCTAGTCTGTGAAGGTAAAGGTTTACATCATGGATCCTGTTAGTATTCTAGTCTGTGAAGGTAAAGGTTTACATCATGTATCCTGTTAGTATTCTAGTCTGTGAAGGTAAAGGTTTACATCATGTTTCCTGTTAGTATTCTAGTCTGTGAAGGTAAAGGTTTACATCATGTATCCTGTTATTACTCTAGTCTGTGAAGGTAAAGGTTTACATCATGTCAAACAATCAGGACACCTATGTTAAACAGCACCACAACATGACATGGCCTCTGACACGCCCAGGTGGAAAACCACTGCTCTACAGTTACATCTCTATCTGAATACACACACACACACACACACACACACACACACACACACACACACACACACACACACACACACACACACACACACACACACACACACACACACACACACACACACACACACACACACACGTCTCCTCCGCAGCTAGTTAGTCATCAGCGGCCTTAATGCAGAGAGGGTTGTGTGTCCTGTCTACCAGAGAGGGCTGTATGTCCTGTCTACCAGAGAGGGCTGTGTGTCCTGTCTACCAGAGAGGGCTGTGTGTCCTGTCTACCAGAGAGGGCTGTGTGTCCTGTCTACCAGAGAGGGCTGTGTGTCCTGTCTAACAGAGAGGGCTGTGTGTCCTGTCTACCAGAGAGGGCTGTGTGTCCTGTCTACCAGAGAGGGCTGTGTGTCCTGTCTATACAGAGAGGGCTGTGTGTCCTGTCTATACAGAGAGGGCTGTGTGTCCTGTCTACCAGAGAGGGCTGTGTGTCCTGTCTACCAGAGAGGGTTGTGTGTCCTGTCTACCAGAGAGGGCTGTATGTCCTGTCTACCAGAGAGGGCTGTGTGTCCTGTCTACCAGAGAGGGCTGTGTGTCCTGTCTACGAGAGAGGGTTTTGTGTCCTGTCTAACAGAGAGGGCTGTATGTCCTGTCTACCAGAGAGGGCTGTGTGTCCTGTCTACCAGAGAGGGCTGTGTGTCCTGTCTACGAGAGAGGGTTTTGTGTCCTGTCGACCAGAGAGGGCTGTGTGTCCTGTCTACCAGAGAGGGCTGTGTGTCCTGTCTACCAGAGGGCTGTGTGTCCTGTCTACCAGAGAGGGCTGTGTGTCCTGTCTACCAGAGAGGGCTGTGTGTCCTGTCTACCAGAGAGGGCTGTGTGTCCTGTCTACCAGAGAGGGCTGTGCGTCCTGTCTACCAGAGAGGGCTTTGTGTCCTGTCTACCAGAGAGGGCTGTGTGTCCTGTCTACCAGAGAGGGCTGTGTGTCCTGTCTACCAGAGAGGGTTTTGTGTCCTGTCTACCAGAGAGGGCTGTGTGTCCTGTCTACCAGAGAGGGCTGTGTGTCCTGTCTACCAGAGAGGGCTGTGTGTCCTGTCTACCAGAGAGGGCTGTGCGTCCTGTCTACCAGAGAGGGCTGTGTGTCCTGTCTACCAGCAGTTTGCTCATGTCCACTAGACTATAGCTGTCAGCTTCCTCCCTCTGTCCTGCTGTTGACTGCTTTAATGTGTCCATCCATCACTAGACTATAGCTGTCAGCTTCCTCCCTCTGTCCTGCTGTTGACTGCTTTAATGTGTCCATCCATCACTAGACTATAGCTGTCAGCTTCCTCCCTCTGTCCTGCTGTTGACTGCTTTAATGTGTCCATCCATCACTAGACTATAGCTGTCAGCTTCCTCCCTCTGTCCTGTTGTTGACTGCTTTAATGTGTCCATCCATCACTAGACTATAGCTGTCAGCTTCCTCCCTCTGTCCTGCTGTCGACTGCTTTAATGTGTCCATCCATCACTAGACTATAGCTGTCAGCTTCCTCCCTCTGTCCTGTTGTCGACTGCTTTAATGTGTCCTAAATGGCCCCCTATTTGTTTCACAGTGAACTACTTCTGACAAAGAGCCCACTGGAGTCCTATAGGGAATAGGGGGCCATTTGGAAGGCAGAAGGCCTCGTCTCGTTAAAGTAGCAGCTGATAACATTTATGAGAGGAGGGCAGAGGAAGATGAAGGAGGTGTGTGTGTGTGTGTGTGTGTGTGTGTGTGTGTGTGTGTGTGTGTGTGTGTGTGTGTGTGTGTGTGTGTGTGTGTGTGTGTGTGTGTGTGTGTGTGTGTGTGTGTGTGTGTGTGTGTGTGTGTGTGTGTGTGTGTGTGTGTGTGAATGATGTATAAAGACTTCAGTCTCCGTCGGCATCAGATGTACGTCCCTGGAGTGGTGACGCATCGCGGCTCGGGAAAGAGAGGCGTCTCTATTTTAGTGCTCGACAGCAGGAATTGAAATTTGTCAACAGATGACATTGTCTGGAGAAGGAGGTACACGCACGTCGTACACACACACACACACACACACACACACACACACACACACACACACACACACACACACACACACACACACAGTATACCCGCTGTCTATATAGTGTATGTGGCAGGGGTCATGGAGGATAGATCTGGTGTCCAGGACAGAGACCTGTGGATAGAGACCTGTGGATAGAGACCTGTGGATAGAGACCTGTGGATGGATCTGGTGTCCAGGATAGAGACCTGTGGATAGAGACCTGTGGATAGAGACCTGTGGATAGAGACCTGTGGATGGATCTGGTGTCCAGGATAGAGACCTGTGGATAGAGACCTGTGGATAGAGACCTGTGGATAGATCTGGTGTCCAGGATAGAGACCTGTGGATAGATCTGGTGTCCAGGATAGAGACCTGTGGATAGAGACCTGTGGATAGAGACCTGTGGATGGATCTGGTGTCCAGGACAGAGACCTGTGGATAGATCTGGTGTCCAGGATAGAGACCTGTGGATAGAGACCTGTGGATAGAGACCTGTGGATAGAGACCTGTGGATGGATCTGGTGTCCAGGACAGAGACCTGTGGATAGATCTGGTGTCCAGGATAGAGACCTGTGGATAGAGCTGGTGTCCAGGACAGAGACCTGTGGATAGAGACCTGTGGATGGATCTGGTGTCCAGGACAGAGACCTGTGGATAGAGCTGGTGTCCAGGACAGAGACCTGTGGATAGAGACCTGTGGATGGATCTGGTGTCCAGGACAGAGACCTGTGGATAGAGACCTGTGGATAGATCTGGTGTCCAGGATAGAGACCTGTGGATAGAGCTGGTGTCCAGGACAGAGACCTGTGGATAGAGCTGGTGTCCAGGACAGAGACCTGTGGATAGAGCTGGTGTCCAGGACAGAGACCTGTGGATAGAGACCTGTGGATAGATCTGGTGTCCAGGACAGAGACCTGTGGACAGAGACCTGTGGATAGAGCTGGTGTCCAGGACAGAGACCTGTGGATAGATCTGGTGTCCAGGACAGAGACCTGTGGACAGAGACCTGTGGATAGAGACCTGTGGATAGAGACCTGTGGATAGAGACCTGTGGATAGATCTGGTGTCCAGGATAGAGACCTGTGGATAGAGACCTGTGGATAGAGACCTGTGGATAGAGACCTGTGGATGGATCTGGTGTCCAGGACAGAGACCTGTGGATAGATCTGGTGTCCAGGATAGAGACCTGTGGATAGAGACCTGTGGATAGAGACCTGTGGATAGAGACCTGTGGATGGATCTGGTGTCCAGGACAGAGACCTGTGGATAGATCTGGTGTCCAGGATAGAGACCTGTGGATAGAGCTGGTGTCCAGGACAGAGACCTGTGGATAGAGACCTGTGGATGGATCTGGTGTCCAGGACAGAGACCTGTGGATAGAGCTGGTGTCCAGGACAGAGACCTGTGGATAGAGACCTGTGGATGGATCTGGTGTCCAGGACAGAGACCTGTGGATAGAGACCTGTGGATAGATCTGGTGTCCAGGATAGAGACCTGTGGATAGAGCTGGTGTCCAGGACAGAGACCTGTGGATAGAGCTGGTGTCCAGGACAGAGACCTGTGGATAGAGCTGGTGTCCAGGACAGAGACCTGTGGATAGAGACCTGTGGATAGATCTGGTGTCCAGGACAGAGACCTGTGGACAGAGACCTGTGGATAGAGCTGGTGTCCAGGACAGAGACCTGTGGATAGATCTGGTGTCCAGGACAGAGACCTGTGGACAGAGACCTGTGGATAGAGACCTGTGGATAGAGACCTGTGGATAGAGACCTGTGGATAGAGACCTGTGGATAGAGCTGGTGTCCAGGACAGAGACCTGTGGATAGAGCTGGTGTCCAGGACAGAGACCTGTGGATAGAGCTGGTGTCCAGGACAGAGACCTGTGGATAGAGCTGGTGTCCAGGACAGAGACCTGTGGATAGATCTGGTGTCCAGGACAGAGACCTGTGGATAGAGACCTGTGGATAGATCTGGTGTCCAGGACAGAGACCTGTGGACAGAGACCTGTGGATAGAGCTGGTGTCCAGGACAGAGACCTGTGGATAGATCTGGTGTCCAGGACAGAGACCTGTGGATAGATCTGGTGTCCAGGACAGAGACCTGTGGATAGAGCTGGTGTCCAGGACAGAGACCTGTGGATAGATCTGGTGTCCAGGAGAGAGACCTGTGGATAGAGACCTGTGGATAGATCTGGTGTCCAGGACAGAGACCTGTGGATAAAGACCTGTGGATAGATCTGGTGTCCAGGACAGAGACCTGTGGATAGATCTGGTGTCCAGGATAGAGACCTGTGGATAGATCTGGTGTCCAGGACAGAGACCTGTGGATAGATCTGGTGTCCAGGATAGAGAGACCTGTGGATAGATCTGGTGTCCAGGACAGAGACCTGTGGATAGAGACCTGTGGATAGAGCTGGTGTCCAGGACAGAGACCTGTGGATAGATCTGGTGTCCAGGACAGAGACCTGTGGATAGATCTGGTGTCCAGGACAGAGACCTGTGGATAGATCTGGTGTCCAGGACAGAGACCTGTGGATAGAGCTGGTGTCCAGGACAGAGACCTGTGGATAGATCTGGTGTCCAGGACAGAGACCTGTGGATAGATCTGGTGTCCAGGACAGAGACCTGTGGACAGAGACCTGTGGATAGATCTGGTGTCCAGGACAGAGACCTGTGGATAGAGCTGGTGTCCAGGACAGAGACCTGTGGATAGATCTGGTGTCCAGGACAGAGACCTGTGGATAGAGCTGGTGTCCAGGACAGAGACCTGTGGACAGAGACCTGTGGATAGATCTGGTGTCCAGGACAGAGACCTGTGGATAGATCTGGTGTCCAGGATAGAGACCTGTGGACAGAGACCTGTGGATAGATCTGGTGTCCAGGACAGAGACCTGTGGATAGAGACCTGTGGATAGAGCTGGTGTCCAGGATAGAGACCTGTGGACAGAGACCTGTGGATAGATCTGGTGTCCAGGACAGAGACCTGTGGATAGATCTGGTGTCCAGGACAGAGACCTGTGGATAGATCTGGTGTCCAGGACAGAGACCTGTGGATAGAGACCTGTGGATAGATCTGGTGTCCAGGACAGAGACCTGTGGATAGAGCTGGTGTCCAGTGAGGGTTATTGTGGTCTACAGGAGAGGATGTGTTAGGTGAGCAGAATGCTGCCGTGGGCAGTGGGCACGGCCATGCCTAGTCTTCCTGTGGACACGGCCATGCCTAGTCTTCCTGTGGACACAGCCATGCCAAGTCTTCCTGTGTGCCTCACGCTAGTCATCTGCATACTGACAGACAGAGACAGGGACCGCCGCGAGCTACCCTGCTCCGCTCTGCTAGAGGAAGGGACAACCGAGAATACAGCACATGGAAAAACATGCTTTACAAAGAGCCATGCCAGCCCACCTGCTATGATCAGTAGAACAAGCAACAACAAAGGCTGGATACTGGTAGATCTTCAAGGGGTTTTCATTTGATCTGTATTTGTTATTCACACTTATTAATAAGGTCTGTACAAAATGGAGGTTGATCCATTTCAGAGGTCCATGAATGCAGTAGTACCAAGTTAAATGTTACACGATACAACAATCACAGAGTCAGGAAAAGGCAATGTGATTGAGTCAAATGTTACACTATACAACATTCACCGAGTCAATATGTAACGACGGTCCTCCTCCTCTTCGACCGAAAAGGAGGAGTATTGAGGGAACCAAGGCGCAGCGAAGTTTGAACACATATTTATTTAAACGTACAGTACTGTTACTGTACATTACTGTAGTGGAATAGTCCTGTTTTAAAACTATACATTACTGTAGTGGAATGGAATAGTCCTGTTTTAAAACTATACATTACTGTAGTGGAATAGTCCTGTTTTAAAACTATACATTACTGTGGTGGAATGGATAGTCCTGTTATAAAACTATACATTACTGTAGTGGAATAGTCCTGTTATAAAACTATACATTACTGTAGTGGAATAGTCCTGTTTTAAACTATACATTACTGGAATGGAATGGTCCTGTTTTAAAACTATACATTACTGTAGTGGAATGGAATAGTCCTGTTTTAAAACTATACATTACTGTAGTGGAATAGTCCTGTTTTAAAACCATACATTACTGTAGTGGAATAGTCCTGTTTTAAAACCATACATTACTGTAGTGGAATGGAATAGTCCTGTTTTAAAACCATACATTACTGTAGTGGAATGGAATAGTCCTGTTTTAAAACTAGACATTACTGTAGTGGAATAGTCCTGTTTTAAAACTATACATTACTGTAGTGGAATGGAATAGTCCTGTTTTAAAACCATACATTACTGTAGTGGAATAGTCCTGTTTTAAAACCATACATTACTATAGTGGAATAGTCCTGTTTTAAAACTATACATTACTGTAGTGGAATAGTCCTGTTTTAAAACTATACATTACTGGAATGGAATAGTCCTGTTTTAAACTATACATTACTGTAGTGGAATAGTCCTGTTTTAAACTATACATTACTGTAGTGGAATGGTCCTGTTTTAAACTATACATTACTGTAGTGGAATAGTCCTGTTTTAAAACTATACATTACTGTAGTGGAATAGTCCTGTTTTAAACTATACATTACTGTAGTGGAATGGAATAGTCCTGTTTTAAACTATACATTACTGTAGTGGAATAGTCCTGTTTTAAAACTATACATTACTGTAGTGGAATAGTCCTGTTTTAAACTATACATTACTGTAGTGGAATGGAATAGTCCTGTTTTAAACTATACATTACTGTAGTGGAATAGTCCTGTTTTAAAACTATACATTACTGTAGTGGAATGGAATAGTCCTGTTTTAAAACTATACATTACTGTAGTGGAATGGAATAGTCCTGTTTTAAAACCATACATTAATGTAGTGGAATAGTCCTGTTTTAAAACTATACATTACTGTAGTGGAATGGAATAGTCCTGTTTTAAAACCATACATTACTGTAGTGGAATAGTCCTGTTTTAAAACCATACATTACTGTAGTCCAGAACACTGAATTGTGTTTAAATGATACTTTAATCCATGTTTCCTAAACGCAACTACACACACACACATATCACAGTAAAGGCTGCCTTCGAATCTACAAAGAATGGAAGCTCTGTTCCAATATATTATAATAGGGATTTAGCATGCATTGTCCACACTAGCGTAGCACTTAGCTTCATTCTATGTATTAGCCACAGTAGCACAGCAGTTAGAATGAAGCTATGCATTAGCCACACTAGCATAGCACTTAGAATGAAGCAATGTATTAGCCACACTAGCGTATCACTTAGCTTCATTCTATGTATTAGCCACAGTAGCACAGCAGTTAGCTTCATTCTATGTATTAGCCACAGTAGCATAGCACTTAGAACGAAACTATGTATTAGCCAACACTAGCATAGCACTGAGAATGAAGCTATGTATTAGCCACACTAGCATAGCACTGAGAATGAAGCTATGTATTAGCCACACTAGCATAGCACTAAGAATGAAGCTATGTATTAGCCATGTGGCCAAGCATTCTAAGGCGTATGCTAGTGCTGCTAGTGTGGGTATTGGAACATAGCATGTCCCCTTTCACACCCAGGTGGTGTCCCCAATGGCACCCGATTCCCTATGAGCCCTGATCTAAAGTAGTGCACTATGTAGTGAATAGGGTGCCAGGGCCCATGGGGTTCTGGTCTAAAGTAGTGCACTATATAGGGAATAGGGTGCCAGGGCCCATGGGGTTCTGGTCTAAAGTAGTGCACTATATAGGGAATGGGATGCCAGGGCCCATAGGGTTCTGGTCTAAAGTAGTGCACTATATAGGGAATAGGGTGCCGTATGGCACGCAGACTGGCCGGTCATGTGAATCCTCTCCTATCCTGTCGTGCCAATCACCATACCCACCTGGACTACTTACTATCCAATACAGTCTCTAATCTCTACTGCTGACCATTTGTGTGTGTGTGTGTGTGTGTGTGTGTGTGTGTGTGTGTGTGTGTGTGTGTGTGTGTGTGTGTGTGTGTGTGTGTGTGTGTGTGTGTGTGTGTGTGTGTGTGTGTGTGTGTGTGTGTGCCTCTGCGTTCGTTCGTACTTTACATAAGTACCACTCTCCTCTATTGAGGTACAGTAATATAGTGGTATTACAGTAATATATCATATATTGAGGTACAGTGATATAGTGGCAGAGGGAGGCAGAGAGACAGAGGGAGACAGGGAGAGAGGTAGCAGGCAGGCAGGGATGCACACAGACAGGGAGGGTCATTTGGCTAGCTACTCAGCAGTGCAGGCAGTAAGGCAGGGCTAGCTACTCAGCAGGGCAGGCAGTAAGGCAGGGCTAGCTACTCAGCAGGGCAGGCAGTAAGGCAGGGCTAGCTACTCAGCAGGGCAGGCAGTAAGGCAGGGCTAGCTACTCAGCAGGGCAGGCAGTAAGGCAGGGCTAGCTACTCAGCAGGGCAGGCAGTAAGGCAGGGCTAGCTACTCAGCTGGGCAGGCAGTAAGGCAGGGCTAGCTACTCAGCAGGGCAGGCAGTAAGGCAGGGCTAGCTGCTCAGCAGGGCAGGCAGTAAGGCAGGGCTAGCTACTCAGCAGGGCAGGCAGTAAGGCAGGGCTAGCTACTCAGCAGGGCAGGCAGTAAGGCAGGGCTAGCTGCTCAGCAGGGCAGGCAGTAAGGCAGGGCTAGCTACTCAGCAGGGCAGGCAGTAAAGCAGGGCTAGCTACTCAGCAGGGCAGACTTTAGGTCTGTTCCATGATAACATCGTCACGAACCAGGCTTCCCCTAAGACGGAAGCCTGGGGATGTTCATGGCAGAAAAATAGCTAAATAGGGAACCGGCTGTAAATCAGTGAACCCAGATGCCTTGCTGCGGAGCTCCAATAGTGCTCACTACATTAGTGTCGTAGGTGCAACAGTGCGTGAGGATGCTCTGGAAATCGCTGATTAAAACCAGAATCAGAATATGCTGATGTATGTCTATGTTTTGTGTATAGGACATACTTCTGATAAACACAATGCAGCTTTTCCTCCCGGGTTTCTTCCATTTTCTGCAATGTTGCAAACTAGCATATGGAACAACTCTGCAAAACGTGTCCTTCCCCGGTATGAAAACAGTGACGAACATAACACGTGTTACCATGGGGAATGTAGGGGGAGGGTTCTGGAAATGTAACATCCAATCAAGATCTTGCACCTGGGAACCAGCGGACCATTCAAACCGTGTTTTATTTCAATACCAAATTCTCCAGAGGGACCGAATTAATATGTTGCAGCTGTGTAAAACATGAATGACCAGAAATGAAAGGGGAGTGGACAATATTAACCAATAGATAAAGAGGAAACAATGTTAACAAATAGATAAAGAGGAAATAATATTAACCAATAGATAAAGACGAAACAATATTAACCAATAGATAAAGACGAAACAATAGGAACCAATAGATAAAGAGGAAATAATATTAACCAATAGATAAAGAGGAAACAATAGGAACCAATAGATAAAGACGAAACAATATTAACCAATAGATAAAGAGGAAATAATATTAACCAATAGATAAAGAGGAAATAATATTAACCAATAGATAAAGAGGAAGCAGTATTAACAAATAGATAAAGAGGAAACAATATTAGATAAATTCTCCGTGGTAATGCACGGCCATGGGATAACTGTCATTCTCTGTGGTAATGCACAGCCATGGGATAACTGTCATTCTCCGTGGTAATGCACAGCCATGGGATAACTGTCATTCTCTGTGGTAATGCAGGGCCATGGGATAACTGTCATTCTCTGTGGTAATGCACAGCCATGGGATAACTGTCATTCTCTGTGGTAATGCACAGCCATGGGATAACTGTCATTCTCTGTGGTAATGCACTGCCATGGAATAACTGTCATTCTCTGTGGTAATGCACGGCCATGGGATAACTTTCATTCTCTGTGGTAATGCACGGCCATGGGATAACTGTCATTCTCTGTGGTAAGGCACGGCCATGGGATAACTGTCATTCTCTGTGGTAATGCACGGCCATGGGATAACTGTCATTCTCTGTGGTAATGCACGGCCATGGGATAACTGTCATTCTCTGTGGTAATGCACGGCCATGGGATAACTGTCATTCTCTGTGGTAATGCACGGCCATGGGATAACTGTCATTCTCTGTGGTAATGCACGGCCATGGGATAACTGTCATTATCTGTGGTAATGCACGGCCATGGGATAACTGTCATTCTCTGTGGTAATGCACGGCCATGGGATAACTGTCATTCTCTGTGGTAATGCACGGCCATGGGATAACTGTCATTCTCTGTGGTAATGCACGACCATGGGATAACTGTCATTCTCTGTGGTAATGCACGGCCATGGGATAACTGTCATTCTCTGTGGTAATGCACAGCCATGGGATAACTGTCATTCTCTGTGGTAATGCACGGCCATGGGATAACTGTCATTCTCTGTGGTAATGCACGGCCATGGGATAACTGTCATTCTCTGTGGTAATGCACGGCCATGGGATAACTGTCATTCTCTGTGGTAATGCACAGCCATTGGATAACTGTCATTCTCTGTGGTAATGCACGGCCATGGGATAACTGTCATTCTCTGTGGTAATGCACGGCCATGGGATAACTGTCATTCTCTGTGGTAATGCACGGCCATGGGATAACTGTCATTCTCTTTGGTAAAGCACGGCCATGGGGTAACTGTCATTCTCTGTGGTAATGCACGGCCATGGGATAACTGTCATTCTCTGTGGTAAGGCACGGCCATGGGATAACTGTCATTCTCTGTGGTAATGCACGGCCATGGGATAACTGTCATTCTCTGTGGTAATGCACGGCCATGGGATAACTGTCATTCTCTGTGGTAATGCACGGCCATGGGATAACTGTCATTCTCTGTGGTAATGCACGGCCATGGGATAACTGTCATTCTCTGTGGTAATGCACGGCCATGGGATAACTGTCATTATCTGTGGTAATGCACGGCCATGGGATAACTGTCATTCTCTGTGGTAATGCACGGCCATGGGATAACTGTCATTCTCTGTGGTAATGCACGGCCATGGGATAACTGTCATTCTCTGTGGTAATGCACGACCATGGGATAACTGTCATTCTCTGTGGTAATGCACGGCCATGGGATAACTGTCATTCTCTGTGGTAATGCACAGCCATGGGATAACTGTCATTCTCTGTGGTAATGCACGGCCATGGGATAACTGTCATTCTCTGTGGTAATGCACGGCCATGGGATAACTGTCATTCTCTGTGGTAATGCACGGCCATGGGATAACTGTCATTCTCTGTGGTAATGCACAGCCATTGGATAACTGTCATTCTCTGTGGTAATGCACGGCCATGGGATAACTGTCATTCTCTGTGGTAATGCACGGCCATGGGATAACTGTCATTCTCTGTGGTAATGCACGGCCATGGGATAACTGTCATTCTCTTTGGTAAAGCACGGCCATGGGGTAACTGTCATTCTCTGTGGTAATGCACTGCCATGGGATAACTGTCATTCTCTGTGGTAATGCACGGCCATGGGATAACTGTCATTCTCTGTGGTAATGCACGGCCATGGGATAACTGTCATTCTCTGTGGTAATGCACGGCCATGGGATAACTGTCATTCTCTGTGGTAATGCACGGCCATGGGATAACTGTCATTCTTTGTGGTAATGCACGGCCATGGGGTAACTGTCATTCTCTGTGGTAATGCACGGCCATGGGATAACTGTCATTCTCTGTGGTAATGCACGGCCATGGGATAACTGTCATTCTCTGTGGTAATGCACGGCCATGGGATAACTGTCATTCTCTGTGGTAATGCACGGCCATGGGATAACTGTCATTCTCTGTGGTAATGCACGGCCATGGGATAACTGTCATTCTCTGTGGTAATGCACGGCCATGGGATAACTGTCATTCTCTGTGGTAATGCACGGCCATGGGATAACTGTCATTCTCTGTGGTAATGCACGGCCATGGGATAACTGTCATTCTCTGTGGTAATGCATGGCCATGGGATAACTGTCATTCTCTGTGGTAATGCACGGCCATGGGATAACTGTCATTCTCTGTGGTAATGCACGGCCATGGGATAACTGTCATTCTCTGTGGTAATGCATGGCCATGGGATAACTGTCATTCTCTGTGGTAATGCACGGCCATGGGATAACTGTCATTCTCTGTGGTAATGCACGGCCATGGGATAACTGTCATTCTCTGTGGTAATGCACGGCCATGGGATAACTGTCATTCTCTGTGGTAATGTACGGCCATGGGGTAACTGTCATTCTCTGTGGTAATGCACGGCCATGGGATAACTGTCATTCTCTGTGGTAATGCACGGCCATGGGATAACTGTCATTCTCTGTGGTAATGCACGGCCATGGGATAACTGTCATTCTCTGTGGTAATGCACGGCCATGGGATAACTGTCATTCTCTGTGGTAATGCACGGCCATGGGATAACTGTCATTCTCTGTGGTAATGCACTGCCATGGGATAACTGTCATTCTCTGTGGTAATGCACGGCCATGGGATAACTGTCATTCTCTGTGGTAATGCACGGCCATGCGATAACTGTCATTCTCTGTGGTAATGCACGGCCATGGGATAACTGTCATTCTCTGTGGTAATGCACGGCCTTGGGATAACTGTCATTCTCTGTGGTAATGCACGGCCATGGGATAACTGTCATTCTCTGTGGTAATGCACGGCCATGGGATAACTGTCATTCTCTGTGGTAATGCACGGCCATGGGGTAACTGTCATTCTCTGTGGTAATGCACGGCCATGGGATAACTGTCATTCTCTGTGGTAATGCACGGCCATGGGATAACTGTCATTCTCTGTGGTAATGCACGGCCATGGGATAACTGTCATTCTCTGTGGTAATGCACGGCCATGGGATAACTGTCATTCTCTGTGGTAATGCACGGCCATGGGATAACTGTCATTCTCTGTGGTAATGCACGGCCATGGGATAACTGTCATTCTCTGTGGTAATGCACGGCCATGGGATAACTGTCATTCTCTGTGGTAATGCACGGCCATGGGATAACTGTCATTCTCTGTGGTAATGCACGGCCATGGGATAACTGTCATTCTCTGTGGTAATGCATGGCCATGGGATAACTGTCATTCTCTGTGGTAATGCACGGCCATGGGATAACTGTCATTCTCTGTGGTAATGCACGGCCATGGGATAACTGTCATTCTCTGTGGTAATGCACGGCCATGGGATAACTGTCATTCTCTGTGGTAATGCACGGCCATGGGATAACTGTCATTCTCTGTGGTAATGCACGGCCATGGGATAACTGTCATTCTCTGTGGTAATGCACGGCCATGGGATAACTGTCATTCTCTGTGGTAATGTACGGCCATGGGGTAACTGTCATTCTCTGTGGTAATGCACGACCATGGGGTAACTGTCATTCTCTGTGGTAATGCATGGCCATGGGATAACTGTCATTCTCTGTGGTAATGCATGGCCATGGGATAACTGTCATTCTCTGTGGTAATGCACAGCCATGGGATAACTGTCATTCTCTGTGGTAATGCACGGCCAGCGGATAACTGTCATTCTCTGTGGTAATGCACGGCCATGGGATAACTGTCATTCTCTGTGGTAATGCACGGCCAGCGGATAACTGTCATTCTCTGTGGTAATGCACGGCCATGGGATAACTGTCATTCTCTGTGGTAATGCACGGCCATGGGATAACTGTCATTCTCTGTGGTAATGCACGGCCATGGGATAACTGTCATTCTCTGTGGTAATGCACGGCCATGGGATAACTGTCATTCTATATATATATACCAATAAAAAAATACATGGGCTCCTTACATTACTTCATTGTTTAGTCCGGGAGAAGAGCAGTTACCTCATTGTTTAGTCCGGGAGAAGAGCAGTTACCTCATTGTTTAGTCCGGGAGAAGAGCAGTTACCTCATTGTTTAGTCCGGGAGAAGAGCAGTTACCTCATTGTTTAGTCCGGGAGAAGAGCAGTTACCTCATTGTTTAGTCCGGGAGAAGAGCAGTTACCTCATTGTTTAGTCCGGGAGAAGAGCAGTTACCTCATTGTTTAGTCCGGGAGAAGAGCAGTTACCTCATTGTTTAGTCCGGGAGAAGAGCAGTTACCTCATTGTTTAGTCCGGGAGAAGAGCAGTTACCTCATTGTTTAGTCCGGGAGAAGAGCAGTTACCTCATTGTTTAGTCCGGGAGAAGAGCAGTTACCTCATTGTTTAGTCCGGGAGAAGAGCAGTTACCTCATTGTTTAGTCCGGGAGAAGAGCAGTTACCTCATTGTTTAGTCCGGGAGAAGAGCAGTTACCTCATTGTTTAGTCCGGGAGAAGAGCAGTTACCTCATTGTTTAGTCCGGGAGAAGAGCAGGTACCTCATTATTTAGTCCGGGAGAAGAGCAGTTACCTCATTGTTTAGTCTGGGAGAAGAGCAGTTACCTCATTGTTTAGTCCGGGAGAAGAGCAGTTACCTCATTGTTTAGTTCGGGAGAAGAGCAGTTACTTCATTGTTTAGTCCGGGAGAAGAGCAGTTACCTCATTATTTAGTCCGGGAGAAGAGCAGTTTTCTTAAAAATGGGAAACATGGTGAGGGCTTGAATTCATCAAATATATGTAAACTCTACAGATTATGTTAATGAATGTTAATGTCTCCTCCCCCCCAGATGAGTGTCTCCTCCCTCCCTGGATGAGTGTCTCCTCCCTCCCTCCCCCCTCCCTCCCTCCCTCCCTCCCTCCCTCCCTCCCTCCCTCCCTCCCTCCCTCCCTCCCTCCCTGGATGAGTGTCTCCCCCCCCCTCCCTCCCTCCCTCCCTCCCTCCCTAGATAAGTGTCTCCTCCCTCCCTCCCTCCCTACCTCCCTCCCTCCCTAGATGAGTGTGTCTGTTGTTCTGTAGTTGTGTTTATGCTAATAGCCTGGCAGAAAGGCTGAGCTATAATTGGACCTTGTTTCCCCTGACAGAGGTAACAGAACCTCTATTTATCTAAACAAAATACCACAGTCACACTATTACCCTGTAATACAGGCCAACATTACTATGGTTACCGTTTACCAATGCATGTGATCAGAACAATCAACATGTTATTTTAGCACAAATCAATCACACAACGCAGCCCTCATCCAGGAGAAACAGACACCATCATCCCCCTGTCAATCACACAACACAGCCCTCATCCAGGGGAAACAGACACAATCATCCCTCTGTCAATCACACAACACAGCCCTCATCCAGGGGAAACAGACACAATCATCCCTCTGTCAATCACACGACACAGCCCTCATCCAGGGGAAACAGACACCATCATCCCTCTGTCAATCACACAACACAGCCCTCATCCAGGGGAAACAGACACAATCATCCCTCTGTCAATCACACAACACAGCCCTCATCCAGGGGAAACAGACACCATCATCCCTCTGACAATCACACAACACAGCCCTCATCCAGGGGAAACAGACACAATCATCCCTCTGACAATCACACAACACAGCCCTCATCCAGGGGAAACAGACACAATCAACCCTCTGATAATCACACAACACAGCCCTCATCCAGGGGAAACAGACACAATCATCCCTCTGACAATCACACAACACAGCCCTCATCCAGGGGAAACAGCAGAGACACAATCATCCCTCTGTCAATCACACAACACAGCCCTCATCCAGGGGAAACAGACACCATCATCCCTCTGACAATCACACAACACAGCCCTCATCCAGGGG
>NW_026601328.1:45000-58204 GCF_029448725.1 Salvelinus fontinalis
TATGGTATGTGTTTCCAGTGAATACATAGAGTATTATGGTATGTTTCTAGTGAATACATAGAGTATTATGGTATGTGTTTCTAGTGAATACATAGAGTATTATGGTATGTGTTTCCAGTGAATACATAGAGTATTATGGTATGTGTTTCTAGTGAATACATAGAGTATTATGGTATGTTTCTAGTGAATACATAGAGTATTATGGTATGTATTTCCAGTGAATACATAGAGTATTATGGTATGCTTCTAGTGAATACATAGAGTATTATGGTATGTTTCTAGTGAATACATAGAGTATTATGGTATGTTTCCAGTGAATACATAGAGTATTATGGTATGTGTTTCTAGTGAATACATAGAGTATTATGGTATGCTTCTAGTGAATACATAGAGTATTATGGTATGTTTCTAGTGAATACATAGAGTATTATGGTATGTTTCCAGTGAATACATAGAGTATTATGGTATGTGTTTCTAGTGAATACATAGAGTATTATAGTATGTTTCCAGTGAATACATAGAGTATTATGGTATGTGTTTCCAGTGAATACATAGAGTATTATGGTATGTTTCTAGTGAATACATAGAGTATTATGGTATGTGTTTCTAGTGAATACATGGAGTATTATGGTATGTTTCTAGTGAATACATAGAGTATTATGGTATGTTTCTAGTGAATACATAGAGTATTATGGTATGTGTTTCTAGTGAATACATAGAGTATTATGGTATGTGTTTCCTGTGAATACATAGAGTATTATGGTATGTTTCTAGTGAATACATAGAGTATTATGGTATGTTTCCAGTGAATACATAGAGTATTATGATATGTTTCCAGTGAATACATAGAGTATTATGGTATGTTTCTAGTGAATACATAGAGTATTATGGTATGTGTTTCTAGTGAATACATAGAGTATTATGGTATGTGTTTCCTGTGAATACATAGAGTATTATGGTATGTGTTTCCTGTGAATACATAGAGTATTATGGTATGTTTCTAGTGAATACATAGAGTATTATGATATGTTTCTAGTGAATACATAGAGTATTATGATATGTTTCTAGTGAATACATAGAGTATTATGGTATGTTTCTAGTGAATACATAGAGTATTATGGTATGTGTTTCTAGTGAATACATAGAGTATTATGGTATGTGTTTCCTGTGAATACATAGAGTATTATGGTATGTTTCTAGTGAATACATAGAGTATTATGGTATGTTTCCAGTGAATACATAGAGTATTATGATATGTTTCTAGTGAATACATAGAGTATTATGGTATGTTTCCAGTGAATACATAGAGTATTATGGTATGTTTCCAGTGAATACATAGAGTATTATGATATGTTTCTAGTGAATACATAGAGTATTATGATATGTTTCTAGTGAATACATAGAGTATTAATACATAGAGTATTATGGTATGTGTTTCCTGTGAATACATAGAGTATTATGGTATGTTTCTAGTGAATACATAGAGTATTATGGTATGTTTCTAGTGAATACTGGAAAACTCCTCAATACTTGACTGGTATTATCGTGTTTCAGTCTCCTCAATACTTGACTGGTATTATCGTGTTTCTGTCTCCTCAATACTTGACTGGTATTATCATGTTTCAGTCTCCTCAATACTTGACTGGTATTATCATGTTTCAGTCTCCTCAATACTTGACTGGTATTATCGTGTTTCAGTCTCCTCAATACTTGACTGGTATTATCATGTTTCAGTCTCCTCAATACTTGACTGGTATCATCGTGTTTCAGTCTCCTCAATACTTGACTGGTATTATCATGTTTCAGTCTCCTCAATACTTGACTGGTATTATCGTGTTTCAGTCTCCTCAATACTTGACTGGTATTATCGTGTTTCAGTCTCCTCAATACTTGACTGGTATTATCATGTTTCAGTCTCCTCAATACTTGACTGGTATCATCATTGTTTCAGTCTCCTCAATACTTGACTGGTATCATCATTGTTTCAGTCTCCTCAATACTTGACTGGTATTATCATGTTTCAGTCTCCTCAATACTTGACTGGTATCATCATTGTTTCAGTCTCCTCAATACTTGACTGGTATTATCATTGTTTCAATCTCCTCAATACTTGACTGGTATTATCGTGTTTCAGTCTCCTCAATACTTGACTGGTATCATCATTGTTTCAGTCTCCTCAATACTTGACTGGTATCATCATGTTTCAGTCTCCTCAATACTTGACTGGTATTATCGTGTTTCAGTCTCCTCAATACTTGACTGGTATCATCATTGTTTCAGTCTCCTCAATACTTGACTGGTATCATCATGTTTCAGTCTCCTCAATACTTGACTGGTATCATCGTGTTTCAGTCTCCTCAATACTTGACTGGTATCATCGTGTTTCAGTCTCCTCAATACTTGACTGGTATCATCATGTTTCAGTCTCCTCAATACTTGACTGGTATCATCGTGTTTCAGTCTCCTCAATACTTGACTGGTATCATCATTGTTTCAGTCTCCTCAATACTTGACTGGTATCATCATGTTTCAGTCTCCTCAATACTTGACTGGTATCATCGTGTTTCAGTCTCCTCAATACTTGACTGGTATCATCATGTTTCAGTCTCCTCAATACTTGACTGGTATCATCGTGTTTCAGTCTCCTCAATACTTGACTGGTATTATCGTGTTTCAGTCTCCTCAATACTTGACTGGTATCATCATTGTTTCAGTCTCCTCAATACTTGACTGGTATCATCATTGTTTCAGTCTCCTCAATACTTGACTGGTATCATCGTGTTTCAGTCTCCTCAATACTTGACTGGTATTATCATGTTTCAGTCTCCTCAATACTTGACTGGTATCATCATTGTTTCAGTCTCCTCAATACTTGACTGGTATCATCGTGTTTCAGTCTCCTCAATACTTGACTGGTATCATCATTGTTTCAGTCTCCTCAATACTTGACTGGTATCATCATTGTTTCAGTCTCCTCAATACTTGACTGGTATTATCGTGTTTCAGTCTCCTCAACACCTGACTGGTATCATCATTATTATTGCAACCTGGTCCGACACACCGGCTTCAGAGACGTAGATCACACCCACTGAAAGACACTTAATCAGAGAGACAGATGGAATGCATCGCCAATGACACCCTATTCCCTACCTAGTGCACTACTGTAGTGCACTAGTATAGACCAGGCCTCAGCAGTGCACTATGTAATAGTGGTGACATTAGGAATACAGTCCTGGTCAGATGTTTTTAATTAATATTGTTTATTTATTTTATTTAACCTTTATTTAACTAGGAAAGACAGTTAACAACTAATTCTTATTTACAATGACGACCTACCGGGGAACAGTGGGGTTAACTGCCTTGTTCAGGGGGCAAAACGACAGATTTTTTACCTTGTCAGCTCGGGGATTCGATCCAGCATCCTTTCTGGTTACTGGCCCAACGCTCTAACCCACTAGGCTACCTGCCGCCCCATACTAATCACTAGGCTCTAACCACTAGGCTACCTGCCGCCCCATACTAACCACTAGGCTCTAACCACTAGGCTACCTGCCGCCCCATACTAACCACTAGGCTCTAACCACTAGGCTACCTGCCGCCCCATACTAACCACTAGGCTCTAACCACTAGGCTACCTGCCGCCCCATACTAACCACTAGGCTCTAACCCCTAGGCTACCTGCCGCCCCATACTAACCACTAGGCTCTAACCACTAGGCTACCTGCCGCCCCATACTAACCACTAGGCTCTAACCCCTAGGCTACCTGCCGCCCCATACTAACCACTAGGCTACCTGCCGCGCCATACTAACCACTAGGCTCTAACCCCTAGGCTACCTGCCGCCCCATACTAACCACTAGGCTACCTGCCGCCCCATACTAACCCACTAGGCTACCTGCCGCCCCATACTAACCCCTAGGCTACCTGCCGCCCCATACTAACCACTAGGCTACCTGCCGCCCCATACTAACCCCTAGGCTACCTGCCGCCCCATACTAACCACTAGGCTCTAACCCACTAGGCTACCTGCCGCCCCATACTAACCACTAGGCTACCTGCCGCCCCATACTAACCACTAGGCTACCTGCCGCCCCATACTAACCACTAGGCTACCTGCCGCCCCATACTAACCCCTAGGCTCTAACCCACTAGGCTACGCTGCTGCAGGATGTAGTAAACCAAGCAGCCATCATCACATCACAGCTCATCATCTCATACAGTAATAATGATTCGTACTGTGTACAGTACATGTCAATCTACACACGTATGTCTGAGGCATGTCTGTAACACGTATGACATCCCTCTGGAGCTTCTGGATTCTACATCTCTGCTGGACACACAGTTATAGTAATAAGATGCACCTTCGCATCATTCAATACATTAACGCTTAAATTAGTGTCCAGAAGGGAATTACGTCCCGGTTCACCACAGAGCCCAAATACAGGACGACTTCATCTTAATATAGACAGCGAGGAGAGAGAGAGGGTCTTCTAGAATGTTCCAGTGACAGGCTGGAGCTTGACGATGACGATGACGAGCAGGCTGAGAGGAGGAGGAGGATAAAGCCATGTGGAACATCGACTACGTCTCAAATGGCAACCTATTCCCAATAGGGCTCTGGTCTAAAGTAGTGCACTATATAGGGAATAGGGCTCTGGTCTAAAGTAGTGCACTATATAGGGAATAGGGCTCTGGTCTAAAGTAGTGTACTATATAGGGAATAGGGCTCTGGTCTAAAGTAGTGTACTATATAGGGAATAGGGCTCTGGTCTAAAGTAGTGTACTATATAGGGAATAGGGCTCTGGTCTAAAGTAGTGCATTATATAGGGAATAGGGCCCTGGTCTATAGTAGTGTACTATATAGGGAATAGGGTGCCATTTGAGATTCAAACATTATCAATCCCCTCCTCTTTGTGAAGACATAGAAATCTGTCTCCACGTTTAAAACAAAATGAAAGTGACTACAGCCAGGGTGTAATGAACAGTACAGGAGAATACAGCCAGGGATATTTCCCACCAAATATAAATGTTTCTACTCTAGACAAGCGCCATCCCTCCCCATCCCTGACAATGTATTTTCTAGAAATATCCTAATCCCAACTAAAACAGTCCTAAGAAAACCCTAGAATATAATAAAGTTAAAACAGGGATATTTTCCATTTTCCACTTCCACCAAATGTAAGAGTTCTTTCTCCTGTGTTTACCAGAGAACCATTCTGAAGGAGAGTAAACAAACCAAACTGACTCCAGTCAAGCAGAAAAGAAGAGAGACATTTGGGAGAGAAAACAACATGACGTGAAGAAACGCTACGTAGCTATCGCCCTCTAGTGGTGATTCATGTAGCTACAATAACAACATGATGTGAAGAAACGCTACGTAGCTATCGCCCTCTAGTGGTGATTCACGTAGCTTCAATAACAACATGATGTGGAGAAACGCTACGTAGCTATCGCCCTCTAGTGGTGATTCACGTAGCTTCAATAACAACATGATGTGGAGAAACGCTACGTAGCTATCGCCCTCTAGTGGTGATTCACGTAGCTACAATAACAACATGATGTGGAGAAACGCTACGTAGCTATCGCCCTCTAGTGGTGATTCACGTAGCTTCAATAACAACATGATGTGGAGAAACGCTACGTAGCTATCGCCCTCTAGTGGTGATTCACGTAGCTTCAATAACAACATGATGGGGAGAAACGCTACGTAGCTATCGCCCTCTAGTGGTGATTCACGTAGCTCCAATAACAACATGATGGGGAGAAACGCTACGTAGCTATCGCCCTCTAGTGGTGATTGACGTAGCTCCAATAACAACATGATGAGGAGAAACGCTACGTAGCTATCGCCCTCTAGTGGTGATTCACGTTGCTTCAATAACAACATGATGTGGAGAAACGCTACGTAGCTATCGCCCTCTAGTGGTGATTCATGTAGCTTCAATAACAACATGATGTGGAGAAACGCTACGTAGCTATCGCCCTCTAGTGGTGATTCACGTAGCTACAATAACAACATGATGGGGAGAAACGCTACGTAGCTATCGCCCTCTAGTGGTGATTCACGTAGCTACAATAACAACATGATGTGGAGAAACGCTACGTAGCTATCGCCCTCTAGTGGTGATTCACGTAGCTACAATAACAACATGATGTGGAGAAACGCTACGTAGCTATCGCCCTCTAGTGGTGATTCACGTAGCTCCAATAACAACATGATGAGGAGAAACGCTACGTAGCTATCGCCCTCTAGTGGTGATTCATGTAGCTTCAATAACAACATGATGGGGAGAAACGCTACGTAGCTATCGCCCTCTAGTGGTGATTCATGTAGCTTCAATAACAACATGATGTGGAGAAACGCTACGTAGCTATCGCCCTCTAGTGGTGATTCACGTAGCTACAATAACAACATGATGGGGAGAAACGCTACGTAGCTATCGCCCTCTAGTGGTGATTCACGTAGCTACAATAACAACATGATGTGGAGAAACGCTACGTAGCTATCGCCCTCTAGTGGTGATTCACAAAGCTACAATAACAACATGATGTGGAGAAACGCTACGTAGCTATCGCCCTCTAGTGGTGATTCACGTAGCTCCAATAACAACATGATGAGGAGAAACGCTACGTAGCTATCGCCCTCTAGTGGTGATTCATGTAGCTTCAATAACAACATGATGTGGAGAAACGCTACGTAGCTATCGCCCTCTAGTGGTGATTCACGTAGCTCCAATAACAACATGATGTGGAGAAACGCTACGTAGCTATCGCCCTCTAGTGGTGATTCACGTAGCTTCAATAACAACATGATGAGGAGAAACGCTACGTAGCTATCGCCCTCTAGTGGTGATTCACGTAGCTCCAATAATAACATGATGTGGAGAAACGCTACGTAGCTATCGCCCTCTAGTGGTGATTCACGTAGCTACAATAACAACATGATGGGGAGAAACGCTACGTAGCTATCGCCCTCTAGTGGTGATTCATGTAGCTCCAATAACATGATGTGGAGAAACGCTACGTAGCTATTGCCCTCTAGTGGTGATTCACGTAGCTACAATAACAACATGATGGGGAGAAACGCTACGTAGCTATCGCCCTCTAGTGGTGATTCACGTAGCTACAATAACATGATGTGGAGAAACGCTACGTAGCTATCGCCCTCTAGTGGTGATTCATGTAGCTACAATAACAACATGATGGGGAGAAACGCTACGTAGCTATCGCCCTCTAGTGGTGATTCACGTAGCTACAATAACAACATGATGGGGAGAAACGCTACGTAGCTATCGCCCTCTAGTGGTGATTCATGTAGCTTCAATAACAACATGATGGGGAGAAACGCTACGTAGCTATCGCCCTCTAGTGGTGATTCATGTAGCTACAATAACAACATGATGGGGAGAAACGCTACGTAGCTATCGCCCTCTAGTGGTGATTCATGTAGCTTCAATAACAACATGATGGGGAGAAACGCTACGTAGCTATCGCCCTCTAGTGGTGATTCATGTAGCTCCAATAACATGATGTGGAGAAACGCTACGTAGCTATCGCCCTCTAGTGGTGATTCATGTAGCTCCAATAACATGATGTGGAGAAACGCTACGTAGCTATCGCCCTCTAGTGGTGATTCACGTAGCTTCAATAACAACATGATGGGGAGAAACGCTACGTAGCTATCGCCCTCTAGTGGTGATTCACGTAGCTACGATAACAACATGATGAGGAGAAACGCTACGTAGCTATTGTCCTCTAGTGGTGATTCACGTAGCTTCAATAACAACATGATGGGTAGAAACGCTACGTAGCTATCGCCCTCTAGTGGTGATTCATGTAGCTTCAATAACAACATGATGGGTAGAAACGCTACGTAGCTATCGCCCTCTAGTGGTGATTCACGTAGCTACAATAACAACATGATGTGGAGAAACGCTACGTAGCTATCGCCCTCTAGTGGTGATTCACGTAGCTACAATAACAACATGATGTGGAGAAACGCTACGTAGCTATCGCCCTCTAGTGGTGATTCACGTAGCTTCAATAATAACATGATGTGGAGAAATGCTACGTAGCTATCGCCCTCTAGTGGTGATTCACGTAGCTTCAATAACAACATGATGGGGAGAAACGCTACGTAGCTATCGCCCTCTAGTGGTGATTCACGTAGCTTCAATAACAACATGATGTGGAGAAACGCTACGTAGCTATCGCCCTCTAGTGGTGATTCACGTAGCTACAATAACAACATGATGTGGAGAAACGCTACGTAGCTATCGCCCTCTAGTGGTGATTCACGTAGCTTCAATAACAACATGATGGGGAGAAACGCTACGTAGCTATCGCCCTCTAGTGGTGATTCATGTAGTGTCAATAACAACATGATGGGGAGAAACGCTACGTAGCTATCGCCCTCTAGTGGCATTACTGTTAGTTAATGTCTATATGAAGGGCCAGCATTACTGTTAGTTAATGTCTATATGAAGGGCCAGCATTAGTGTTAGTTAATGTCTATAAGGGCCAGCATTACTGTTAGTTAATGTCTATAAGGGCCAGCATTACTGTTAGTTAATGTCTATAAGGGCCAGCATTACTGTTAGTTAATGTCTATAGGGGCCAGCATTACTGTTGGTTAATGTCTATAAGGGCCAGCATTACTGTTAGTTAATGTCTATATGAAGGGCCAGCATTACTGTTAGTTAATGTCTATATGAAGGGCCAGCATTACTGTTAGTTAATGTCTATAAGGGCCAGCATTACTGTTAGTTAATGTCTATATGAAGGGCCAGCATTACTGTTAGTTAATGTCTATAAGGGCCAGCATTACTGTTAGTTAATGTCTATAGGAATGGCCAGAATTACTGTTAGTTAATGTCTATATGAAGGGCCAGCATTACTGTTAGTTAATGTCTATATGAAGGGCCAGCATTACTGTTAGTTAATGTCTACAAGGGCCAGCATTACTGTTAGTTAATGTCTATAAGGGCCAGCATTACTGTTAGTTAATGTCTATAAGGGCCAACATTACTGTTAGTTAATGTCTATAAGGGCCAGCATTACTGTTAGTTAATGTCTATAAGGTCCAGCATTACTGTTAGTTAATGTCTATAAGGGCCAGCATTACTGTTAGTTAATGTCTATATGAAAGGCCAGCATTACTGTTAGTTAATGTCTATAAGGGCCAGCATTACTGTTAGTTAATGTCTATAAGGGCCAGCATTACTGTTAGTTAATGTCTATAAGGGCCAGCATTACTGTTAGTTAATGTCTATAAGGGCCAGCATTACTGTTAGTTAATGTCTATAAGGGCCAGCATTACTGTTAGTTAATGTCTATAAGGGCCAGCATTACTGTTAGTTAATGTCTATAAGGGCCAGCATTACTGTTAGTTAATGTCTATAAGGGCCAGCATTACTGTTAGTTAATGTCTATAAGGGCCAGCATTACTGTTAGTTAATGTCTATAAGGGCCAGCATTACTGTTAGTTAATGTATATAAGGGCCAGCATTACTGTTATTTAATGTCTATAAGGGCCAGCATTACTGTTAGTTAATGTCTATAAGGGCCAGCATTACTGTTAGTTAATGTCTATATGAAAGGCCAGCATTACTGTTAGTTAAAGTCTATATAAAGGGCCAGCATTACTGTTAGTTAATGTCTATAAGGGCCAGCATTACTGTTAGTTAATGTCTATAGGGGCCAGCATTACTGTTAGTTAATGTCTATAAGGGCCAGCATTACTGTTAGTTAATGTCTATATGAAGGGCCAGCATTACTGTTAGTTAATGTCTATAAGGGCCAGCATTACTGTTAGTTAATGTCTATATGAAGGGCCAGAATTACTGTTAGTTAATGTCTATATAAAGGGCCAGCATTACTGTTAGTTAATGTCTATAAGGACCAGCATTACTGTTAGTTAATGTCTATAAGGGCCAGCATTACTGTTAGTTAATGTCTATATGAAGGGCCAGCATTACTGTTAGTTAATGTCTACAAGGGCCAGCATTACTGTAAGTTAATGTCTATAAGGGCCATCATTACTGTTAATTAATGTCTATAAGGGCCAGCATTACTGTTAGTTAATGTCTATAAGGACCAGCATTACTGTTAGTTAATGTCTATAAGGACCAGCATTACTATTAGTTAATGTCTATAAGGGCCAGCATTACTGTTAGTTAATGTCTATATGAAGGGCCAGCATTACTGTTAGTTAATGTCTATATGAAGGGCCAACATTACTGTTAGTTAATGTCTATATGAAGGGCCAGCATTACTGTTAGTTAATGTCTATATGAAGGGCCAGCATTACTGTTAGTTAATGTCGATAAGGGCCAGCATTACTGTTAGTTAATGTCTATAAGGGCCAGCATTACTGTTAGTTAATGTCTATAAGGGCCAGCATTACTGTTAGTTAATGTCTATAAGGGCCAGCATTACTGTTAGTTAATGTCTATATAAAGGGCCAGCTTTACTGTTAGTTAATGTCTATAAGAAGGGCCAGCATTACTGTTAGTTAATGTCTATAAGGGCCAGCATTAATGATAGTTGATGTCTATAAGGGCCAGCATTACTGTTAGTTAATGTCTATAAGGGCCAGCATTACTGTTAGTTAATGTCTATATGAAGGGCCAGCATTACTGTTAGTTAATGTCTATATGAAGGGCCAGCATTACTGTTAGTTAATGTCTATTAGGGGCCAGCATTACTGTTAGTTAATGTCTATAAGGGCCAGCATTACTGTTAGTTAATGTCTATATGAAGGGCCAGCATTACTGTTAGTTAATGTCTATAAGGGCCAGCATTACTGTTAGTTAATGTCTACAAGGGCCAGCATTACTGTTAGTTAATGTCTATAAGGGCCAGCATTACTGTTAGTTAATGTCTATAAGGACCAGCATTACTGTTAGTTAATGTCTATAAGGGCCAGCATTACTGTTAGTTAATGTCTATATAAAGGGCCAGCATTACTGTTAGTTAATGTCTATAAGGACCAGCATTACTGTTAGTTAATGTCTATAAGGGCCAGCATTACTGTTAGTTAATGTCTATAAGGGCCAGCATTACTGTTAGTTAATGTCTATAAGGGCCAGCATTACTGTTAGTTAATGTCTATATGAAGGGCCAGCATTACTGTTAGTTAATGTCTATATGAAGGGCCAACATTACTGTTAGTTAATGTCTATATGAAGGGCCAGCATTACTGTTAGTTAATGTCTATATGAAGGGCCAGCATTACTGTTAGTTAATGTCTATAAGGGCCAGCATTACTGTTAGTTAATGTCTATAAGGGCCAGCATTACTGTTAGTTAATGTCTATAAGGGCCAGCATTACTGTTAGTTAATGTCTATATGAAGGGCCAGCATTACTGTTAGTTAATGTCTATATGAAGGGCCAGCATTACTGTTAGTTAATGTCTATAAGGGCCAGCATTACTGTTAGTTAATGTCTATAAGGGCCAGCATTACTGTTAGTTAATGTCTATATGAAGGGCCAGCATTACTGTTAGTTAATGTCTATAAGGGCCAGCATTACTGTTAGTTAATATCTATAGGAATGGCCAGAATTACTGTTAGTTAATGTCTATATGAAGGGCCAGCATTACTGTTAGTTAATGTCTATATGAAGGGCCAGCATTACTGTTAGTTAATGTCTACAAGGGCCAGCATTACTGTTAGTTAATGTCTATAAGGGCCAGCATTACTGTTAGTTAATGTCTATAAGGGCCAGCATTACTGTTAGTTAATGTCTATAAGGGCCAGCATTACTGTTAGTTAATGTCTATAAGGGCCAGCATTACTGTTAGTTAATGTCTATAAGGGCCAGCATTACTGTTAGTTAATGTCTATATGAAGGGCCAGCATTACTGTTAGTTAATGTCTATAAGGGCCAGCATTACTGTTAGTTAATGTCTATAAGGGCCAGCATTACTGTTAGTTAATGTCTATAAGGGCCAGCATTACTGTTAGTTAATGTCTATAAGGGCCAGCATTACTGTTAGTTAATGTCTATAAGGGCCAGCATTACTGTTAGTTAATGTCTATAAGGGCCAGCATTACTGTTAGTTAATGTCTATGAAGGGCCAGCATTACTGTTAGTTAATGTCTATAAGGGCCAGCATTACTGTTAGTTAATGTCTATAAGGGCCAGCATTACTGTTAGTTAATGTCTATAAGGGCCAGCATTACTGTTAGTTAATGTATATAAGGGCCAGCATTACTGTTAGTTAATGTCTATAAGGGCCAGCATTACTGTTAGTTAATGTCTATAGAGGGCCAGCATTACTGTTAGTTAATGTCTATATGAAGGGCCAGCATTACTGTTAGTTAAAGTCTATATAAAGGGCCAGCATTACTGTTAGTTAATGTCTATAAGGGCCAGCATTACTGTTAGTTAATGTCTATAGGGGCCAGCATTACTGTTAGTTAATGTCTATAAGGGCCAGCATTACTGTTAGTTAATGTCTATATGAAGGGCCAGCATTACTGTTAGTTAATGTCTATAAGGGCCAGCATTACTGTTAGTTAATGTCTATATGAAGGGCCAGAATTACTGTTAGTTAATGTCTATATAAAGGGCCAGCATTACTGTTAGTTAATGTCTATAAGGACCAGCATTACTGTTAGTTAATGTCTATAAGGGCCAGCATTACTGTTAGTTAATGTCTATATGAAGGGCCAGCATTACTGTTAGTTAATGTCTACAAGGGCCAGCATTACTGTTAGTTAATGTCTATAAGGGCCAGCATTACTGTTAGTTAATGTCTATAAGGGCCAGCATTACTGTTAGTTAATGTCTATAAGGACCAGCATTACTGTTAGTTAATGTCTATAAGGACCAGCATTACTGTTAGTTAATGTCTATAAGGGCCAGCATTACTGTTAGTTAATGTCTATATGAAGGGCCAGCATTACTGTTAGTTAATGTCTATATGAAGGGCCAACATTACTGTTAGTTAATGTCTATATGAAGGGCCAGCATTACTGTTAGTTAATGTCTATATGAAGGGCCAGCATTACTGTTAGTTAATGTCTATAAGGGCCAGCATTACTGTTAGTTAATGTCTATAAGGGCCAGCATTACTGTTAGTTAATGTCTATAAGGGCCAGCATTACTGTTAGTTAATGTCTATAGAGGGCCAGCATTACTGTTAGTTAATGTCTATATGAAGGGCCAGCATTACTGTTAGTTAATGTCTATAAGAA
>NW_026601329.1:0-22500 GCF_029448725.1 Salvelinus fontinalis
TCTCTCTCTCTCTCACTCTCTTTCTCCGTCTCTCTGTCTCAGGGGCTCAGTTTGATGACAACATTCCTCGGCGCTCTGGCCAACGCATCGTAGCGCCACCTGGTGGCCGATCCAACATCACCAGCCTGGGATGAGCAGCTGGGAACATCACTTTGTTGTGTGTGTGTTTGGCCTCACAATATTCTAGACTCAAGGCTAATCTATGTCTGCGTCACAAATTGCAACTTATTCCCTATATAGTGCACTACTTTAGACTAGAGCCCTATTCCCTAGATAGTGCACTACTATAGACTAGAGCCCTATTCCCTATATAGTGCACTACTTTAGACCAGAGCCCTATTCCCTAGATATTGCACTACTTTAGACTAGAGCCCTATTCCCTATATAGTGCACTACTTTAGACCAGAGCCCTATTCCCTAGATGGTGCACTACTATAGACTAGAGCCCTATTCCCTAGATAGTGCACTACTTTAGACCAGAGCCCTATTCCCTAGATAGTGCACTACTTTAGACTAGAGCCCTATTCCCTAGATAGTGCACTACTTTAGACTAGGGCCCATAGGGTTCCTATGGTTTCTCCATCTTTGGGCCCATATAGGGGGCATCACTGTAGGACAAACGGGTTATTACAATGAAAACACACACAGTGTTTGACCCCTCTAACACGCAGACGTGAACCCACTGTGATGTCATGATGCGTCGTTGTCGTCTTCTCCCTGTCAGCATGACTTTTTCTCCTCCTTCTTCTCCTTCTTCTCCTCCTTCTTCTCCTCCTCCTCCTCCTCCTGCTCCTCCTCCCCCTCCTCCTTCTCCTTCTCCTTCTCCTCCTCCTCCTCCTTCTCCTCCTCCTCCTCCTTCTTCTCCTTCTTCTCCTTCTTCTCCTCCTCCTTCTCCTTCTTCTTCTCCTTCTTCTCCTCCTCCTTCTCCTCCTCTTCCTCCTTCTCCTCCTTCTCCTCCTCCTCCGTCTTCTCCTTCTCCTCCTCCTTCTTCTTCTCCTCCTCCTTCTTCTCCTCCTCCTCCTCCTCCTTCTCCTTCTTCTCCTCCTCCTTCTCCTCCTCTTACTCCCTCTATTGGTCAGTTGAGGAAAGGCAGTATTTCCTGCAGCTGGTTTATGTATCTTTGGTATCAGTATGTATTTCCCAGTGTGTCTCGTGTGGGCTGGTAACGTTTTGCTTGGACATGTTTTTAGATGTTAGATTCTACTCCTGTAAAACACATTTCTTTCACCTTGTATTTGACAGCACAATGATATGTATATCTCATTATATTCATGGCGAACGTTTTCTTGCAAACACAATCATTCCCTGTGTGCAAACTGTTACTGTTTCTGTCAATTCACCATCAGCAAAGCAATATCGTCACTCTCACCACTTGAAAAACTTGACTTGTAAATGTATGAAATAAACAACTAATATAATTGTGTGATCAAACTAAAGGAACTGATGACTGATAAAAGTCAAGTAGCGAACAAAGATGTGTGTATCTGTTTAAAAACACACTTGAGGATGAACAGCTAATTCAGTAGAGGAATCACATGTTAAACTGGACATGATGATGATGCTATTTTAGAATGTCTGAGTCATTCACTCCAGAGGTAGATCTTTGTTGTGAAGAGATGTTCAACTCTCTGCTGTATGGATCATTCACTCCAGAGGTAGATCTTTGTTGTGAAGAGATGTTCAACTCTCTGCTGTAAAGCGCCTCAGCTCTTATTGGTGTTTATAAGGTTCCTGTCATGAACGAACGCTTCACCTTCTATTTACTTGATGTGGATGTTACTGGTTGTTATACTGTGTTATGTTACATGTAGTGTTACACTCTGAACCACACACTGAGTCGCCTGGTTTGTGCTCTTAACTGTCATTGTTGTCATTGTCAAGATAAACGTTAAAGAAAGCACAAACAGACTGTGACTCGGGCTATAATCTGAGAGACCGGTACAGAGCAGTCTATATTTGTAAGGGTTGAATCCTATAATCTGAGAGTCCGGTACAGAGCAGTCTGTATCTGTAAGGGTTGAATCCTATATTCTGAGGGCCCGGTACAGAGCAGTCTGTGTCTGTAAGGGTTGAATCCTATAATCTGAGGGTCCGGTACAGAGCAGTCTGTATCTGTAAGAGTTGAATCCTATAATCTGAGGGCCCGGTACAAGCAGTCTATATCTGTAAGAGTTGAATCCTATAATCTGAGGGTCCGGTACAGAGCAGTCTGTATCTGTAAGAGTTGAATCCTATAATCTGAGGGTCCGGTACAGAGCAGTCTATATCTGTAAGAGTTGAATCCTATAATCTGAGGGCCCGCTACAGAGCAGTCTGTATCTGTAAGGGTTGAATCCTATAATCTGAGAGACCGGTACAGAGCAGTGTGTATCCGTAAGGGTTGAATCCTATAATCTGAGGGCCCGCTACAGAGCAGTCTGTATCTGTAAAGTTTGAATCCTATAATCTGAGGGCCCACTACAGAGCAGTCTGTGTCTGTAAAGTTTGAATCCTATAATCTGAGAGACCGGTACAGAGCAGTCTGTATCTGTAAGGGTTGAATCCTATAATCTGAGAGACCGGTACAGAGCAGTCTATATCTGTAAGAGTTGAATCCTATAATCTGAGGGCCCGGTACAGAGCAGTGTGTGTCTGTAAGGGTTGAATCCTATAATCTGAGAGCCTGGTGCAGAGCAGTCTGTATCTGTAAGAGTTGAATCCTATAATCTGAGGGTCCGGTACAGAGCAGTCTGTATCTGTAAGGATTGAATCCTATAATCTGAGAGCCTGGTGCAGAGCAGTCTGTATCTGTAAGGGTTGAATCCTATAATCTGAGGGTCCGGTACAGAGCAGTGTGTGTCTGTAAGGGTTGAATCCTATAATCTGAGGGCCCGCTACAGAGCAGTCTGTATCTGTAAGGGTTGAATCCTATAATCTGAGAGACCGGTACAGAGCAGTCTATATCTGTAAGGGTTGAATCCTATAATCTGAGAGACCGGTACAGAGCAGTCTATATCTGTAAGGGTTGAATCCTATAATCTGAGAGACCGGTACAGAGCAGTCTATATCTGTAAGAGTTGAATCCTATAATCTGAGGGCCCGGTACAGAGCAGTGTGTGTCTGTAAGGGTTGAATCCTATAATCTGAGGGCCCGCTACAGAGCAGTGTGTGTCTGTAAGGGTTGAATCCTATAATCTGAGGGTCCGGTACAGAGCAGTGTATGTCTGTAAGGGTTGAATCCTATAATCTGAGAGCCTGGTGCAGAGCAGTCTGTATCTGTAAGGGTTGAATCCTATAATCTGAGAGCCTGGTGCAGAGCAGTCTGTATCTGTAAGGGTTGAATCCTATAATCTGAGGGTCCGGTACAGAGCAGTGTGTATCTATAAGGGTTGAATCCTATAATCTGAGGGTCCGGTACAGAGCAGTGTGTATCTAGGTTTGAATCCTATAATCTGAGGGCCCGCTACAGAGCAGTGTGTATCTAGGTTTGAATCCTATAATCTGAGGGTCCGGTACAGAGCAGTGTGTATCTATAAGGGTTGAATCCTATAATCTGAGGGTCCGGTACAGAGCAGTGTGTATCTATAAGGTTTGAATCCCGGGCGGTCTCTGTTCTATAAGGGTTGAATCCTATAATCTGAGGGCCCGCTACAGAGCAGTGTGTATCTAGGTTTGAATCCCGGGCGGTCTCTGTTCTGTTGTCAAATGTCGCTAATATAATCACATCATCAATATTCACCGAAATAAAAAAACAAAAATCACACCAGACTGTCAACCTGTGAGTTTATTAAAAAACATACAGGGATGTGATTACACGGCGGTTTAGAGAGTAACAGGTCTTTATCTGGAAACGGTCAATAACATAACATCATCTGAACTCACATCACACATACGATTTAACACTTGTCAACAAAACCTTTCAGGTCATTGATATAATACAATATTGGCAAACTTTACTTAACAATGTTTTGGTTGATTTGATTGGTTGGTTGAATGATTCATTTGCACACAACATATCCACACAATCTATTGTATATCAGACCTGCACTAAGTACTATACTTTCTCTGTAACCCACAGACCATAATCAATAACATCATGATCTATATGCTACTAACAACATCATAACAATAATCTAACTCATAATCAATATCATAACATTTATAATCAATAACATCATGATCTATATACTACTAACAACATCTTAACAATAATCTACATCATAATCAATAATCAATATCATAACATTTATAATCAATAACATCATTATCTATATACTACTAACAACATCATAACAATAATCTACATCATAATCAATATCATAACATTTATAATCAATAACATCATGATCTATATACTACTAACAACATCTTAACAATAATCTACATCATAATCAATAATCAATATCATAACATTTATAATCAATAACATCATGATCTATATACTACTAACAACATCTTAACAATAATCTACATCATAATCAATAATCAATATCATAACATTTATAATCAATAACATCATTATCTATATACTACTAACAACATCATAACAATAATCTACATCATAATCAATATCATAACATTTATAATCAATAACTTTATGGGAGGTAAAAACCCCACAAGAACAACAAACAAAAGGACTTGTGAAAATATGAAGGCAGAAATTCAACTGGATTACGTATTGTAGAGTGCTGTCAACAATGCTGCTGTTAAAGGGAATGTTCCCGTGTTCCTGGAGATCACAGTCATGGTAAACACTGCAGATGTTGGCTCAGTCAGAAATTACCTTTAATTAACAAGCTCGCTACCACTCGCAATCGGATTCACTCCCGGCCAAAGAATTAACAGGTGATTACATGGACTACCTGACTAGATGAAAGGAGACATCTATAAAGAATTAACAGGTGATTACATGGACTACCTGACTAGATGAAAGGAGACATCTATAAAGAATTAACAGGTGATTACATGGACTACCTGACTAGATGGAAAGGAGACATCTATAAAGAATTAACAGGTGATTACATGGACTACCTGACTAGATGGAGGAGACATCTATAAAGAATTAACAGGTGATTACATGGACTACCTGACTAGATGGAGGAGACATCTATAAAGAATTAACAGGTGATTACATGGACTACCTGACTAGATGGAAAGGAGAGATCTATAAAGTATTAACAGGTGATTACATGGACTACCTGACTAGATGGAAAGGAGACATCTATAAAGAATTAACAGGTGATTACATGGACTACCTGACTAGATGGAGGAGACATCTATAAAGAATTAACAGGTGATTACATGGACTACCTGACTAGATGGAAAGGAGACATCTATAAAGAATTAACAGGTGATTACATGGACTACCTGACTAGATAAAGGAGACATCTATAAAGAATGAACAGGTGATTACATGGACTACCTGACTAGATGGAAAGGAGACATCTATAAAGAATTAACAGGTGATTACATGGACTACCTGACTAGATAAAGGAGACATCTATAAAGAATGAACAGGTGATTACATGGACTACCTGACTAGATGGATAGGAGAGATCTATAAAGAATTAACAGGTGATTACATGGACTACCTGACTAGATGGAAAGGAGACATCTATAAAGAATTAACAGGTGATTACATGGACTACCTGACTAGATGGAGGAGACATCTATAAAGTATTAACAGGTGATTACATGGACTACCTGACTAGATGGAAAGGAGACATCTATAAAGAATTAACAGGTGATTACATGGACTACCTGACTAGATGGAAAGGAGACATCTATAAAGAATTAACAGGTGATTACATGGACTACCTGACTAGATGGAGGAGACATCTATAAAGAATTAACAGGTGATTACATGGACTACCTGACTAGATGGAAAGGAGACATCTATAAAGAATTAACAGGTGATTACATGGACTACCTGACTAGATGGAAAGGAGACATCTATAAAGAATTAAGAGGTGATTACATGCACTACCTGACTAGATGGAAAGGAGACATCTATAAAGAATTAACAGGTGATTACATGGACTACCTGACTAGATGGATAGGAGACATCTATAAAGAATTAACAGGTGATTACATGGACTACCTGACTAGATGGAGGAGACATCTATAAAGAATTAACAGGTGATTACATGGACTACCTGACTAGATGGAGGAGACATCTATAAAGAATTAACAGGTGATTACATGGACTACCTGACTAGATGGATAGGAGACATCTATAAAGAATTAACAGGTGATTACATGGACTACCTGACTAGATGGAGGAGACATCTATAAAGAATTAACAGGTGATTACATGGACTACCTGACTAGATGGATAGGAGACATCTATAAAGAATTAACAGGTGATTACATGGACTACCTGACTAGATGGATAGGAGACATCTATAAAGAATTAACAGGTGATTACATGGACTACCTGACTAGATGGAAAGGAGACATCTATAAAGAATTAACAGGTGATTACATGGACTACCTGACTAGATGGAGGAGACATCTATAAAGAATTAACAGGTGATTACATGGACTACCTGACTAGATGGAAAGGAGCCATCTATAAAGAATTAACAGGTGATTACATGGACTACCTGACTAGATGGAGGAGACATCTATAAAGAATTAACAGGTGATTACATGGACTACCTGACTAGATGGAAAGGAGCCATCTATAAAGAATTAACAGGTGATTACATGGACTACCTGACTAGATGGAGGAGACATCTATAAAGAATTAACAGGTGATTACATGGACTACCTGACTAGATGGAGGAGTGATCTATAAAGAATTAACAGGTGATTACATGGACTACCTGACTAGATGGAGGAGACATCTATAAAGAATTAACAGGTGATTACATGGACTACCTGACTAGATGGAAAGGAGACATCTATAAAGAATTAACAGGTGATTACATGGACTACCTGACTAGATGGAAAGGAGACATATATAAAGAATTAACAGGTGATTACATGGACTACCTGACTAGATGGAGGAGACATCTATAAAGAATTAACAGGTGATTACATGGACTACCTGACTAGATGGAAAGGAGACATCTATAAAGTATTAACAGGTGATTACATGGACTACCTGACTAGATGGAGGAGACATCTATAAAGAATTAAGAGGTGATTACATGGACTACCTGACTAGATGATAGGAGACATCTATAAAGAATTAACAGGTGATTACATGGACTACCTGACTAGATGGATAGGACACATCTATAAAGTATTAACAGGTGATTACATGGACTACCTGACTAGATGGAGGAGACATCTATAAAGAATTAACAGGTGATTACATGGACTACCTGACTAGATGGATAGGAGACATCTATAAAGAATTAACAGGTGATTACATGGACTACCTGACTAGATGGATAGGAGACATCTATAAAGAATTAACAGGTGATTACATGGACTACCTGACTAGATGGAAAGGAGACATCTATAAAGAATTAACAGGTGATTACATGGACTACCTGACTAGATGGATAGGAGACATCTATAAAGAATTAACAGGTGATTACATGGACTACCTGACTAGATGGATAGGAGACATCTATAAAGAATTAACAGGTGATTACATGGACTACCTGACTAGATGGAGGAGACATCTATAAAGAATTAACAGGTGATTACATGGACTACCTGACTAGATGGAGGAGACATCTATAAAGAATTAACAGGTGATTACATGGACTACCTGACTAGATGGATAGGAGACATCTATAAAGAATTAACAGGTGATTACATGGAATACCTGACTAGATGGAAAGGAGACATCTATAAAGAATTAACAGGTGATTACATGGAATACCTGACTAGATGGAAAGGAGACATCTATAAAGAATTAACAGGTGATTACATGGACTACCTGACTAGATGGAAAGGAGACATCTATAAAGAATTAACAGGTGATTACATGGACTACCTGACTAGATGGAGGAGTGATCTATAAAGAATTAACAGGTGATTACATGGACTACCTGACTAGATGGAGGAGACATCTATAAAGAATTAACAGGTGATTACATGGACTACCTGACTAGATGGATAGGAGACATCTATAAAGAATTAACAGGTGATTACATGGACTACCTGACTAGATGGAGGAGACATCTATAAAGAATTAACAGGTGATTACATGGACTACCTGACTAGATGGAAAGGAGACATCTATAAAGAATTAACAGGTGATTACATGGAATACCTGACTAGATGGAAAGGAGACATCTATAAAGAATTAACAGGTGATTACATGGACTACCTGACTAGATGGAAAGGAGACATCTATAAAGAATTAACAGGTGATTACATGGACTACCTGACTAGATGGAAAGGAGACATCTATAAAGAATTAACAGGTGATTACATGGACTACCTGACTAGATGGAGGAGACATCTATAAAGAATTAACAGGTGATTACATGGACTACCTGACTAGATGGAGGAGACATCTATAAAGAATTAACAGGTGATTACATGGACTACCTGACTAGATGGATAGGAGACATCTATAAAGAATTAACAGGTGATTACATGGACTACCTGACTAGATGGAAAGGAGACATCTATAAAGAATTAACAGGTGATTACATGGACTACCTGACTAGATGGAGGAGACATCTATAAAGAATTAACAGGTGATTACATGGACTACCTGACTAGATGGAGGAGTGATCTATAAAGAATTAACAGGTGATTACATGGACTACCTGACTAGATGGAGGAGACATCTATAAAGAATTAACAGGTGATTACATGGACTACCTGACTAGATGGATAGGAGACATCTATAAAGAATTAACAGGTGATTACATGGACTACCTGACTAGATGGAGGAGACATCTATAAAGAATTAAGAGGTGATTACATGGACTACCTGACTAGATGATAGGAGACATCTATAAAGAATTAACAGGTGATTACATGGACTACCTGACTAGATGGATAGGACACATCTATAAAGTATTAACAGGTGATTACATGGACTACCTGACTAGATGGAAAGGAGACATCTATAAAGAATTAACAGGTGATTACATGGACTACCTGACTAGATGGATAGGAGACATCTATAAAGAATTAACAGGTGATTACATGGACTACCTGACTAGATGGATAGGAGACATCTATAAAGAATTAACAGGTGATTACATGGACTACCTGACTAGATGATAGGAGACATCTATAAAGAATTAACAGGTGATTACATGGACTACCTGACTAGATGGATAGGAGACATCTATAAAGAATTAACAGGTGATTACATGGACTACCTGACTAGATGGATAGGAGACATCTATAAAGAATTAACAGGTGATTACATGGACTACCTGACTAGATGGAGGAGACATCTATAAAGAATTAACAGGTGATTACATGGACTACCTGACTAGATGGATAGGAGACATCTATAAAGAATTAACAGGTGATTACATGGACTACCTGACTAGATGGAGGAGACATCTATAAAGAATTAACAGGTGATTACATGGACTACCTGACTAGATGGAAAGGAGACATCTATAAAGAATTAACAGGTGATTACATGGACTACCTGACTAGATGGAAAGGAGACATCTATAAAGAATTAACAGGTGATTACATGGACTACCTGACTAGATGGAGGAGACATCTATAAAGAATTAACAGGTGATTACATGGACTACATGACTAGATGGAAAGGAGACATCTATAAAGAATTAACAGGTGATTACATGGACTACCTGACTAGATGGAGGAGACATCTATAAAGAATTAACAGGTGATTACATGGACTACCTGACTAGATGGAAAGGAGACATCTATAAAGAATTAACAGGTGATTACATGGAATACCTGACTAGATGGAAAGGAGACATCTATAAAGAATTAACAGGTGATTACATGGACTACCTGACTAGATGGAAAGGAGACATCTATAAAGAATTAACAGGTGATTACATGGACTACCTGACTAGATGGAAAGGAGACATCTATAAAGAATTAACAGGTGATTACATGGACTACCTGACTAGATGGAGGAGACATATATAAAGAATTAACAGGTGATTACATGGACTACCTGACTAGATGGAGGAGACATCTATAAAGAATTAACAGGTGATTACATGGACTACCTGACTAGATGGAGGAGACATCTATAAAGAATTAACAGGTGATTACATGGACTACCTGACTAGATGGAGGAGACATCTATAAAGAATTAACAGGTGATTACATGGACTACCTGACTAGATGGAGGAGACATCTATAAAGAATTAACAGGTGATTACATGGACTACCTGACTAGATGGAGGAGTGATCTATAAAGAATTAACAGGTGATTACATGGACTACCTGACTAGATGGAAAGGAGAGATCTATAAAGAATTAACAGGTGATTACATGGACTACCTGACTAGATGGAAAGGAGACATCTATAAAGAATTAACAGGTGATTACATGGACTACCTGACTAGATGGAAAGGAGACATCTATAAAGAATTAACAGGTGATTACATGGACTACCTGACTAGATGGATAGGAGACATCTATAAAGAATTAACAGGTGATTACATGGACTACCTGACTAGATGGAGGAGACATCTATAAAGAATTAACAGGTGATTACATGGACTACCTGACTAGATGGATAGGAGAGATCTATAAAGAATTAAGAGGTGATTACATGGACTACCTGACTAGATGGATAGGAGACATCTATAAAGAATTAACAGGTGATTACATGGACTACCTGACTAGATGGAGGAGACATCTATAAAGAATTAACAGGTGATTACATGGACTACCTGACTAGATGGAGGAGACATCTATAAAGAATTAACAGGTGATTACATGGACTACCTGACTAGATGGATAGGAGACATCTATAAAGAATTAACAGGTGATTACATGGACTACCTGACTAGATGGAAAGGAGACATCTATAAAGAATTAACAGGTGATTACATGGAAAGGTGGCATCCTATGAGGGTACCACGTTGAAAGTCACTGAGCTCTTCAGTACGGGCCATTCTACTGCCAATGTTTGTCTATGGAGATTGCATGGCTGTGTGCTCGATTTTATATACCTGTCAGCGATGGGTGTGGCTGAAATAGCCAAATCCTCAAATTTGAAGGGGTGTCCAGATGTAAATTGTGGATGTCCATTTTGTATGATATGTTACGAATTGCAATTCGTACAATATGTTACAATACGTTAAAAATTCCAATTTGTTGAGGCTAACGTTAGCTAGGTGGCTAACGGTAACGTTAGCTAGGCTAGGGGTTAGGGTTAAAGTTAGGATTAAGGTTAAGGTTAGGGAAGGGTTAGGAGGCTAGGGGTTAGGGTTAAAGTTAGGATTAAGGTTAAGGTTAGGGAGGGTTAGCTAGGCTAGGGGTTAGGGTTAAAGTTAGGATTAAGGTTAAGGTTAGAGGAGGGTTAGGGTTAAAGTTAGGATTAAGGTTAAGGTTAGGGAAGGGTTAGGAGGCTAGGGGTTAGGGTTAAAGTTAGGATTAAGGTTAAGGTTAGGGAAGGGTTAGGGTTAAAGTTAGGATTAAGGTTAAGGTTATGGAAGGGTTAGGAGGCTAGGGATTAGGGTTAAAGTTAGGATTAAGGTTAAGGTTAGGGAAGGGTTAGGAGGCTAGGGGTTAGGGTTAAAGTTAGGATTAAGGTTAAGGTTAGGGAAGGGTTAGCTAGGCTAGGGGTTAGGGTTAAAGTTAGGATTAAGGTTAAGGTTAGGGAAGGGTTAGGAGGCTAGGGGTTAGGGTTAAAGTTAGGATTAAGGTTAAGGTTAGGGAAGGGTTAGGAGGCTAGGGGTTAGGGTTAAAGTTAGGATTAAGGTTAAGGTTAGGGAAGGGTTAGGAGGCTAGGGGTTAGGGTTAAAGCTAGGATTAAGGTTAAGGTTAGGGAAGGGTTAGGAGGCTAGGGGTTAGGGTTAAAGTTAGGATTAAGGTTAAGGTTAGGGAAGGGTTAGGAGGCTAGGGGTTAGGGTTAAAGTTAGGATTAAGGTTAAGGTTAGGGAAGGGTTAGCTAGGCTAGGGGTTAGGGTTAAAGTTAGGATTAAGGTTAAGGTTAGAGGAGGGTTAGGAGGCTAGGGGTTAGGGTTAAAGTTAGGATTAAGGTTAAGGTTAGAGGGGGGTTAGGGTTAAAGTTAGGATTAAGGTTAAGGTTAGGGAAGGGTTAGGAGGCTAGGGGTTAGGGTTAAAGTTAGGATTAAGGTGAAGGTTAGGGAAGGGTTAGGAGGCTAGGGGTTAAAGTTAGGATTAAGGTTAAGGTTAGGGAAGGATTAGGAGGCTAGGGGTTAGGGTTAAAGTTAGGATTAAGGTTAAGGTTAGGGAAGGGTTAGGGTTAAAGTTAGGATTAAGGTTAAGGTTAGAGGAGGGTTAGGGTTAAAGTTAGGATTAAGGTTAAGGTTAGAGGAGGGTTAGGGTTAAAGTTAGGATTAAGGTTAAGGTTAGGGAAGGGTTAGGGTTAAAGTTAGGATTAAGGTTAAGGTTAGGGAAGGGTTAGGAGGCTAGGGGTTAGGGTTAAAGTTAGGATTAAGGTTAAGGTTAGGGAAGGGTTAGGAGGCTAGGGGTTAGGGTTAAAGTTAGGATTAAGGTTAAGGTTAGGGAAGGGTTAGGAGGCTAGGGGTTAGGGTTAAAGTTCGGATTAATGTTAAGGTTAGGGAAGGGTTAGAAGGCTAGGGGTTAGGGTTAAAGTTAGGATTAAGGTTAAGGTTAGGGGAGGGTTAGGAGGCTAGGGGTTAGGGTTAAAGTTAGGATTAAGGTTAAGGTTAGAGGAGGGTTAGGGTTAAAGTTAGGATTAAGGTTAAGGTTAGGGAAGGGTTAGGGTTAAAGTTAGGATTAAGGTTAAGGTTAGGGAAGGGTTAGGAGTTACACTGCCTTCAGAAATTATTCACCCATGAATTTTGTTCCACATTTTGTTGTGTTACAGCCTGAAATTTAAAATGGATTAAATTGAGATTTTGTGTCACTGGTCTACACACAATACCCCATAATATGAAAGATACGTTTTGTTTTTAGAGATTTTTATAAATTAATAAAACATTTAAAAGCTGAAATATCTTGAGCCAATAAGTATTCAACCCCTTTGTTATGGTAAGGAGCCTAAATAAGTTCAGGAGTAAAAATGTGCTTAACAAGTCACATAATAAGTTGCACGGACTCACTCTTTGTTCAGTAATAGTGGTTAACATGATTTTTGAATGACTACCCCATCCCTGTACCACACACATACAACTATCTGTAAGGACCCTCAATCAAGAAGTGAATTTCAACCACAGATTCAAGCACAAAGACCAGGGAGGTTTTTCATCGCCTCGTAAAGAGGAACACCGATTGCTAGATGTATAAAAAATGCAAAAAGCAGACGCTGAATATCTCTTTGAGCATGGTGAAGTTATTAATTAGGTGAGGTGGTTGCCGTCTGACAGTTAAAAAAAAATTGGCAGCAGTAATTTTCTCTGATTGACTGAGAGATTCAAGGCACTCCCACGTCATAGGAAGGAATGTGCCTACCTGATTTAGGGGACCCAGTGAACAGCTGGGGATTTGGGGCCAATTTCATCATAAAACGTTTCCTAGGTGTTAAGTACAGTCTGTGAACAAATGTAAAATGTATAAGTTGATGATTTGGATAACGGAATGCCAAGATCATATCTCGCCATATTCTGTTCCAGTTAAAGGGTGGTTCAGATTCACTTAGATCTGTGCACTTTTATAATGGCTCAGAATATGAGCTTTCCAGAAGTAGTTTATATATTATACAGATCATTCCTTTCAGGAGCCCAGATCATTTATTTATAAATCACATCATTAGATGGTTGAGTAGTTGGGTTTCCCAAGGGACTTTGTAGGCCAGCATTGCTGACCTATGTTGTATACAGTTGGAGTCGGAAGTTTACATCCACTTTAGCCAAATACATTTAAACTCAGTTTTTCACAATTCCTGACATTTAATCCGAGTAAATATTTCCTGTGTTAGGTCAATTAGGATTACCACTTAATTTTAAGAATGTAAAATGTCAAAATAATAGTAGAGAGAATAATTTATTTCAGCTTTTATTTCTTTCATCACATTCCCAGTGGGTCAGAAGTTTACATGCACTCAATTAGTATTTGGTAGCATTGCCTTTTTTATTGTTCAACTTGGGTCAAATGTTTCGGGTAGCCTTCCATAAGCTTCTCACGATAAGTTGGGTGAATTTTGGCCCATTCCTCCTGACAGAGTTGGTGTAACTGAGTCAGGTTTGTAGGCATCCTTGCTCACACACTCTTTTTCAGTTCTGCCCACAAATGCTCTATAGGATTGAGGTCAGGGCTTTGTGATGGCCATTCCAGTACCTTGACTTTGTTGTCCTTAAGCCATTTTGCCACAACTTTGGAGGTATGCTTGGGGTCATTGTGCATTTGGAAGACATTTTGCGACCAAGCTTTAACTTCCTGACTGATGTCTTCAGATGTTGCTTCAATATATCTACATAATTTTCCTCCTCATGATGCCATCTATTTTGTGAAGTGTACCATGCCCTCCTGCAGCAAAGCACCCCCACAACATGACGCTGCCACCCCTGTGCTTCACGGTTGGGATGGTGTTCTTCGGCTTGCAAGCATCCCCTTTTTCCTCCAAACATAACGATGGTCATTATGGCCAAACAGTTCAATTTTTGTTTCAACATACCAGAGGACATTTCTCCATGTGCAGTTGCAAACCATAGTCTGGCTTTATTATGGCGGTTTTGGAGCAGTGGCTTCTTCCTTGCTGAGCGGCCTTTCAGGTTTTGTCGATTTAGGACTCGTTTTACTGTGGATATAGATACTATTGTACCTGTTTCCTCCAGCATCTTCACAAGGTCCTTTGATGTTGTTCTGGGATTGATTTGCACTTTTCGCACCAAAATACGTTCATCTCTAGGAGACAGAACACGTCTCCTTCCTGAGCGGTATGGCGGCTGCATTGTACCATAGTCTATACTTGCGTACTATTGTTTGTACAGATGAACGCGGTACCTTCAGGCGTTTGGAAATTGCTCCCAAGAATGAACCAGACTTGTGGAGGTCTACAGTTTTTGTAAATTACCCGATCAGAAGCTTCTAAAGCCATGACATAATTTTCTGGAATTTTCCAAGCTGTTTAAAGGCACAGTCAACTTAGTGTAAGTAAACTTCTGAACCACTGGAATTGTGATAGAGTGAATTATAAATGAAATAATCTGTCTGTAAACAATTGTTGGAAAAATGACTTGTGTCATGCACAAAGTAGATGTCCTAACCGACTTACCAAAACTATAGTTTGTTAACAAGAAATTTGTTTTAGTGGTTGAAAAACGAGTTTTAATGACTGGGGAGGTGTGTGTCTTTTGGCGCGCGATCACTAATGTCAAGGAAGTCTGTAGCTTCTGTTCACCTGAGTTAGAATAACTCATAATAAGCTGTAGATCACACTCTTTTCCCGAGAGAGTTTTCATCTATATTGTTTGTAGCTGTCTATTTACCACCACAAACCGATGGTGGCACGTAGACCACACTCAAAGTGCTGCATAAGGCCATAAGCAAACAAGAAAATGCTCATCCATAGGCGACACTCCGACGGAGATTTGATAATGCGGGAAAACTGAAATCAGATTCAGCTCATTTCTACCAGCATGTCAGCTGTTCAACTACAGGCAAAAAAACAACTCTGGACCACCTTTTTTCCCCAGACACAGAAACACATACAAAGTTCTCCCCCATAATTCTCCCCGATAATCCTCCTGATTCCTGCTTACAAGCAAAACTCAAACAGGAAGTACCAGTGACACGCTCAATGTGTAAGTGGTCCGATGAAGTGGATTCTAAGCTACAGGACTGGTTTTTCGAGCACAGACTGGAATATGTTCCGGGATTCGTCCGATGGAGGAGATTACCACATCAGTCACAGGCTTCATTAATACGTGCTTGGCGTAAGACCCCAAGGCGCTACAGATGGCGGTGCTTAAGGCCCAGAAAATCAATGGAGCCGAGCTCCCGGCCATCCAGGACCTCTATACCAGGCGGTGTCAGAGGAAGGCCCCTAAACGTTGTCAAAGACTCCAGCTGCCCAAGTCATAAACTGTTCTCTTTGCTACCGCACGGCAAGCAGAACCAATGCACCGAGTCTTGAACCAACAGGACACTGAACAGCTTCTACCCCCAAAGGCATAAGACATAAAAAGTTAGTTAGATAGTTAACCCAATAACTACATGGACTATCTGCGTTGACCCTTTTTGCACCAAGTCTGTTGAATATCACATACACTGCTGTTACTGTTTATTATCTATCCTGTTGACTAGTCACTTTACCCCTACCTACAGTATACTGCTGTTACTGTCTATTATATATCCTTTACCCCTACCTACAGTATACTGCTGTTACTGTCTATTATCTATCCTTTACCCCTACCTACAGTATACTGCTGTTACTGTCTATTATCTATCCTTTACCCCTACCTACAGTATATTGCTATTACTGTCTATTATCTATCCTTTACCCCTACCTACAGTATACTGCTGTTACTGTCTATTATCTATCCTTTACCCCTACCTACAGTACACTGCTGTTACTGTCTATTATCTATCCTTTACCCCTACCTACAGTATACTGCTGTTACTGTCTATTATATATCCTTTACCCCTACCTACAGTATACTGCTGTTACTGTCTATTATCTATCCTTTACCCCTACCTACAGTACACTGCTGTTACTGTCTATTATCTATCCTTTACCCCTACCTACAGTATATGTACATATCAACCTCAATTACCTCGTACCCCTGTACATCGGCTCAGTACTGGTACCCTGTGTATACAGCCAAGTTATTACCTCTACCCCTGCACATCGACTCAGTACTGGTACCCTGTGTATACAGCCAAGTTATTACCTCGTACCCCTGCACATCGACTCAGTACTGGTACCCTGTGTATATAGATAGGGTAGAGGAGAGAAGAAGAGTAGAGATGGAAAGAGGGAGAGAGGAGGGAGGAGAGAAGAAGATGAGAGGGTAGGAGAGAAGGGGAGAAGATAAGAAGAGGAGAGGGTATGAGAGGAGGAGAGAGGGGGAGGAGAGATGGAAAGAGGGAGGAGGAGAGGAGAGAAGAAGATGAGAGGCTAGGAGGGGGAGGAGAGAAGGGGAGAAGAGAATAAGAGGAGAGGATAGGAGAGGAGGAGAGTGGGGGAGGAGAGAAGAAGAGGAGAGATGGAAAGAGGGAGAGGGGGGAGGAAAGGAGAGAAGAAGAGGAGAGGGTAGGGGAGGAGAGAAGGAGAGAGAGAAGGAGAGGAGAGAAGGAGAGAGAAGGAGAGAGGGGGTAAGGAAGGGAGATGAGGGAGTAATGTCCATGTTCCGGAGAGTCTAAGCTTTCAGGAATAGAGTCATAACACTGTAGTTTATAGCCCCAACAGCTCAAACACTAGAGCCACATTCACAGGAAGAAAATACACTCAACATGCTAGAAACCACTTTGTTTGTACCGCTAACTTCTGTTTACCACAGAGACTGTTTGATTCTGTTCTCTACCTTTCCTGGATGAAGAAGTACCAGGATGTTGTCTCTGGTTCCGAATCTGAATTTAAAGTACCAGGATGTAGTCTCTGGTTTTGAATCTGAATTTAAAGTACCAGGATGTTGTCTCTGGTTCTGAATCTGAATTTAAAGTACCAGGATGTAGTCTCTGGTTCTGAATCTGAATTTAAAGTACCAGGATGTTGTCTCTGGTTTTGAATTTAAAGTACCAGGATGTAGTCTCTGGTTTTGAATCTGAATTTAAAGTACCAGGATGTAGTCTCTGGTTTTGAATCTGAATTTAAAGTACCAGGATGTAGTCTCTGGTTCTGAATCTGAATTTAAAGTACCAGGATGTAGTCTCTGGTTTTGAATCTGAATTTAAAGTACCAGGATGTAGTCTCTGGTTTTGAATCTGAATTTAAAGTACTAGGATGTTGTCTCTGGTTTTGAATCTGAATTTAAAGTACCAGGATGTAGTCTCTGGTTTTGAATCTGAATTTATAGTACCAGGATGTTGTCTCTGGTTTTGAATCTGAATTTAAAGTACCAGGATGTAGTCTCTGGTTCTGAATCCGAATTTAAAGTACCAGGATGTAATCTCTGGTTTTGAATCTGAATTTAAAGTACCAGGATGTAGTCTCTGGTTTTGAATCTGAATTTAAAGTACCAGGATGTAGTCTCTGGTTCTGAATCTGAATTTAAAGTACCAGGATGTTGTCTCTGGTTTTGAATCTGAATTTAAAGTACCAGGATGTAGTCTCTGGTTCTGAATCTGAATTTAAAGTACCAGGATGTTGTCTCTGGTTCTGAATCTGAATGTAAAGTACCAGGATGTAGTCTCTGGTTTTGAATCTGAATTTAAAGTACTAGGATGTAGTCTCTGGTTTTGAATCTGAATTTAAAGTACCAGGATGTTGTCTCTGGTTCTGAATCTGAATTGAGAGAACTGAGTTTGTAAACTTCATGCACAGACAATGAATCCAACATCTATATCTAGCTACAATATTGAAACTGAATATATAAATACTTAGTTTGAATATTCAATTACATTTAAATTTAAATCTTAATGCAATATTCATTCAATACAGTTTCACATCATGAAATAGAAGTTCAATTTATGAATTGACGTATTCCATTTTTGCAATACAAATTCTAAATTATGAAATTCAAAATCAATATCCTAATACAAATTCTAAATTATGAAATTCAAAATCAATATCCTAATACAAATTCTAAATTATGAAATTCAAAATCAATATCCTAATACAAATTCTAAATTATGAAATATAATTGATGTTGGCACTGGAACCACTCTGTAATCAATCTGTGTTGAGTCTGTCAGGGCTGACGGCTGAGAGCTACTAGCTACTGCAGAGGAGGAGGTAGGGAGGGAAGATTAGCAAAACAGTGGAGTAAACTGTCATGCGGGGTTCGGTGCGCTCTCTCTCTCTCTCTCTCTCTCTCTCTCTCTCTCTCTCTCTCTGTCTATCTCTCTGTCTCTCTCTCTCTCTCTCTCTCTCTGTCTCTCTCTCTGTCTCTCTCTCTGTCTCTCTCTCTCTCTCTCTCTCTCTCTCTCTCTCTCTCTCTCTCTCTCTCTCTCTCTCTCTCTCTCTCTCTCTCTCTCTCTCTCTCTCTCTCTCTCTCTCTCTCTCTCTCTCAAACACGCACATTCACGCACAGAGAGACTGTAGTAGGGTAGGAAGACAACACTCGTGCGCACTTCTGAAAGGGGGAACACTCGTTCCGCCCCTCAATAACGCTTTCCTTGTCCTATAGACACTTTGCTTTTATAACGGAAGAAAACAACGACGCTGCCGCAGTATCATGACGAACCGGGGCACCCTCGAGCCCTGTGGATTTTGAGACCGACCGAACTCCCATCTCGCACGGTCAAGAAGACCTTGCCTCTCCGTCCCGGTGGTCGGGGGAGACGGAACGTCAAGGAGCCCAGGAGAAACACAGCTACGCCAGAGACACCGGACCGCGACCGAGACAGAACGACGGAAAATGGCTTCGTCAAGTAGCACGTCCCCCGAAGGAGGGACCCCGCCGCACAAGAACCGCATTCGGCAGGTATGTAGTGGACCAGGCGACATCCGCCGCATTGACGATACAGAGCGAATGTAGCTGCCTGTTCGCCCTCCCTCCCGGTAGTCTACACCGTGCAGCACAGCACACTCTGTCGCTCTTCTCGTGCTGCGTGCATGCGGACTCCGGAGAGTCCGGATAGTCCATTTAAAAGGCGTTGTCCTAGTTACCACATCTATTTCACGGAGCTCCGTTTAGGTGCACAGAGAAACACAAGAGACAATTCCGATCATTAGTATTATTGATTGTATCCTGTAGGTGAACTGATGTTGTCGTTTCAATGTGAAATGAAACGATGTGTTGTAATGATGATGGTGATCAACAGTACAACCTGCAGGTAGGCTTTCCTAGGCCGACTCCACTGACGCTATAGGCCTGGGATCAACTAGATTCAACCGCGGGACGATCCTTTTACAATCATTTTTTTAGACGGCGAATAAGGTTACACTGTTAGGTTACAATACATATATCTTTAGGGCCCAGTAGGCTAGTCCCGTCAGACACGCCACACCTGTCTGTCTACATGCGGGCCCCGCAACGCAAACCAGAGTCTAGAGGAGGACTTTAGTTTAGGACAGTGGGTCCCGTCCCGTTATGATGCGTTTTACAGCTACGGCCCGGTGGACTGCTGCCCATTACGTCCAACCGGTGACCTGCCGGTAAAGTGTCGATATTCTATGAGCGGTTTGTTTACATGCAGGTGGGATTATCATATCATCGTCAGTTCGAGGTGATGGTAGGACTCTCTAGTAGGCCGATGAGGTCACATCCGCCTAATGTTTAGGCTATCCAGTCATGTAGGGGTTTAATGGTTGATGAGTTACAGTGTTTATCCATTAGGGGTTTAATGGTTGATGAGGTGTGTGTTTTATGTCTCTTTAAGAGAGTCAACAACAACAGTTTAGTTGATGACCCTCCCCAACCTCCCCTCTCCTCTCCTCCCTACCTCTCCTAACCAACCTCCCCTCTCCTCTCCTCCCTACCTCTCCTAACCAACCTCCCCTCTCCTCTCCTCCCTACCTCTCCTAACCAACCTCCCCTCTCCTCTCCTCCCTACCTCTCCTAACCAACCTCCCCTCTCCTCTCCTCCCTACCTCTCCTAACCAACCTCCCCTCTCCTCTCCTCCCTACCTCTCCTAACCAACCTCCCCTCTCCTCTCCTCCCTACCTCTCCAAACCAACCTCCCCTCTCCTCTCCTCCCTACCTCTCCTAACCAATCTCCCCTCTCCTCTCCCCCCTACCTCTCCTAACCAACCTCAACTCCCCTCCCTCCCTACCTCTCCTCCCTACCTCCCCTCCCTACCTCTCCTCTCCTCCCTACCTCTCCTTTCCTTCCTACCTCCCCTCCCTACCTCCCCTCCCTACCTCTCCTCCCTACCTCCCCTCCCTACCTCTCCTCCCTACCTCCCCTCCCTACCTCTCCTCTCCTCCCTACCTCTCCTTTCCTTCCTACCTCCCCTCCCTACCTCCCCTCCCTACCTCTCCTCCCTACCTCTCCTCCCTGCCTCTCCTCCCTGCCTCTCCTCCCTACCTCTCCTCCCTGCCTCTCTTCCCTACCTCTCCTCCCTACCTCCCCTCTCCTCTCCTCCCTCCCTCCCTCCCTCCCTCCCTCCCTCCCTCCCTACCTATCATCCCTCCCTCTCCTCCCTCCCTCTCCTCCCAACCTCCCCTCCCTACCTCTCCTAACCAACCTCACCTCTCCTCGCTCTCCTCCCTACCTCCCCTCCCCACCTCTCCTCCCTACCTCCCCTCCCTACCTCTCCTCTCCTCCCTACCTCTCCTTTCCTTCCTACCTCCCCTCCCTACCTCCCCTCCCTACCTCTCCTCCCTACCTCTCCTCCCTGCCTCTCCTCCCTGCCTCTCCTCCCTACCTCTCCTCCCTGCCTCTCTTCCCTACCTCTCCTCCCTACCTCCCCTCTCCTCCCTCCCTCCCTCCCTCCCTCCCTCCCTCCCTCCCTCCCTCCCTCCCTCCCTCCCCTCCCTACCTATCATCCCTCCCTCTCCTCCCTCCCTCTCCTCCCAACCTCCCCTCCCTACCTCTCCTAACCAACCTCACCTCTCCTCGCTCTCCTCCCTGCCTCCCCTCCCTACCTCCCCTCCCTGCCTCCCCTCCCTACCTCCCCTCCCTACCTCCCCTCCCTACCGCTCCTTCCTACCTCTCCTTCCTACCTCCTCTCCCTACCTCCCCTACCTCTCCTAACTAACCTCACCTCTCCTCCCTGCCTCTCCTCCCTGCCTCTCCTCCCTGCCTCCCCTCCCTACCTCCCCTCCCTACCTCTTCTCCCAACCTCTCCTCTCCTCTCCTACCCAACGTCCCTCCCCTCTCCTCTCATCCCAACCTCCCCTCTCCTCTCATCCCAACCTCCCCTCTCCTCTCCTACCCAACCTCCCCACTCCTCTCATCCCAACCTCCCCTTTCCTCTCCTCCCAACCTCCCCAATCCTCTCCTCCCAACCTCCCCACTCCTCTCATCCCAACCTCCCCTCTCCTCTCCTACCCAACCTCTCCTCCCAACCTCCCCACTCCTCTCATCCCAACCTCCCCTCTCCTCTCCTACCCAACCTCCCCTCTCCTCTCCTCTCATCCCAACCTCTCCTCTCCTCTCCTCTCCTCTCCTACCCAACCTCTCCTCCCAACCTCCCCTCTCTTCTCCTCTCCTCCCAACCTCCCCTCTCCTCTCCTACCCAACCTCCCCTCTCCTCTCATCCCAACCTCCCCTCTCCTCCCCTCTCCTACCCAACCTCCCCTCTCCTCCCCTCTCCTCTCCTACCCAACTTCTCCTCCCAACCTCCCCTCTCCTCTCCTCTCCTCCCAACCTCCCCTCTCCTCTCCTCTCCTAACCAACATCCCCTCCCCAACCTTCTCTCCCTTTCAGTCCTGTAGGCGTCTGATGTATGAGAT
>NW_026601329.1:27500-58151 GCF_029448725.1 Salvelinus fontinalis
CTGTATATAGCCTCCACATTTACTCTGTACCGGTACACCCTGTATATAGCCTCCACATTGACTCTGTACCGGTACCCCCTGTATATAGCCTCCACATTGACTCTGTACCGTAATACCCTGTATATAGCCTCCACATTGACTCTGTACCGGTACCCCCTGTATATAGGCTCCACATTGACTCTGTACCGGTAGCCCCTGTATATAGCCTCCACATTGACTCTGTACCGGTACCCCCTGTATATAACCTCCACAATGACTCTGTACCGGTACACCCTGTATATAGCCTCCACATTGACTCTGTACCGGTACACCCTGTATATAGCCTCCACATTGACTCTGTACCGGTGCCCCCTGTATATAGCCTCCACATTGACTCTGTACCGTAATACCCTGTATATAGCCTCCACATTGACTCTGTACCGTAACACCCTCTATATAGCCTCCACATTGACTCTGTACCGGTACCCCCTGTATATAGCCTCCACATTGACTCTGTACCGGTATCCCCTGTATATAGCCTCCACATTGACTCTGTACCGGTACCCCCTGTATACAGCCTCCACATTGACTCTGTACCGATACCCCTGTATATAGCCTCCACATTGACTCTGTACCGGTACCCCCTGTATATAGCCTCCACATTGACTCTGTACCGTAATACCCTGTATATAGCCTCCACATTGACTCTGTACCGTAACACCCTCTATATAGCCTCCACATTGACTCTGTACCGTAACACCCTCTATATAGCCTCCACATTGACTCTGTACCGTAACACCCTCTATATAGCCTCCACATTGACTCTGTACCGTAACACCCTGTATATAGCCTCCACATTGACTCTGTACCGATACCCCCTGTACATAGCCTCACTACTGTTATTTTACTGCTGCTGTTTAATTATTTGTTACCTTTATTTCTTTTTCATATTTGCTGAGGGGTAATTAAACAAAAATATATATATTTGAACTGCTTGTATGTCTCTACCTACACCTGTTGTATTCAGCATTTCACTGTAAGGTCTACACCTGTTGTATTCAGCATTTCACTGTAAGGTCTACTACACCTGTTGTATTCAGCATTTCACTGTAAGGTCTACTACACCTGTTGTATTCAGCATTTCACTGTAAGGTCTACTACACCTGTTGTATTCAGCATTTCACTGTAAGGTCTACTACACCTGTTGTATTCAGCATTTCACTGTAAGGTCTACTACACCTGTTGTATTCAGCATTTCACTGTAAGTTCTACTACGCCTGTTGTATTCAGCATTTCACTGTAAGGTCTACTACACCTGTTGTATTCAGCATTTCACTGTAAGGTCTACTACACCTGTTGTATTCAGCATTTCAGTGTGAGGTCTACACCTGTTGTATTCAGCATTTCACTGTAAGGTCTACTACACCTGTTGTGTTCAGCATTTCACTGTAAGGTCTACTACACCTGTTGTATTCAGCATTTCACTGTGAGGTCTACACCTGTTGCATTCAGCATTTCACTGTAAGGTCTACTACACCTGTTGTATTCAGCATTTCACTGTAAGGTCTACTACACCTGTTGTATTCAGCATTTCACTGTAAGGTCTACTACACCTGTTGTATTCAGCATTTCACTGTAAGGTCTACTACACCTGTTGTGTTCAGCATTTCACTGTAAAGGTCTACTACACCTGTTGTATTCAGCATTTCACTGTAAGGTCTACTACACCTGTTGTATTCAGCATTTCACTGTGAGGTCTACACCTGTTGTATTCAGCATTTCACTGTGAGGTCTACACCTGTTGTATTCAGCATTTCACTGTGAGGTCTACACCTGTTGTATTCAGCATTTCACTGTAAGGTCTACTACACCTGTTGTATTCAGCATTTCACTGTGAGGTCTACTACACCTGTTGTATTCAGCATTTCACTGTGAGGTCTACTACACCTGTTGTATTCAGCATTTCACTGTAAGGTCTACACCTGTTGTATTCAGCATTTCACTGTAAGGTCTACTACACCTGTTGTATTCAGCATTTCACTGTGAGTTCTACTACACCTGTTGTATTCAGCATTTCACTGTAAGGTCTCCACCTTTAGTTTTCGGCGCATGTGACAAATACAATTTGATTTGATTTGGATCACGTGACTTGTATCTGCTCTGTGATTGGAGGATGCAGACGCGAGGCTCATGGTTAGTGTAGTTTTTGGGGGGTAAAAACAGGACTTCTCAACATAGAGGTTGAAACATTCATAACCAATGGGCCCGACATAAACATAGCAACTGTCTTGCTCTCTGGAGAAAATTGAATGTCTACAATGCAAAGTAATATCGATGTGTGGTATCAGACTAGGTGATGTGGTATCAGGCTGGGTGATGTGGTATCAGACTAGGTGATGTGGTATCAGGCTAGGTGATGTGGTATCAGACTAGGTGGTGTGGTATCAGACTAGGTGATCTGGTATCAGACTAGGTGGTGTGTTATCAGGCTAGGTGATGTGGTATCAGACTAGGTGATGTGGTATCAGGCTAGGTGATGTGGTATCAGACTAGGTGATGTGGTATTAGACTAGGTGATGTGGTATCAGACTAGGTGATGTGGTATCAGACTAGGTGATGTGGTATCAGACTAGGTGATGTGGTATCAGGCTAGGTGATGTGGTATCAGACTAGGTGATGTGGTATCAGACTAGGTGGTGTGGTATCAGACTAGGTGATGTGGTATCAGACTAGGTGATGTGGTATCAGACTAGGTGATGTGGTATCAGGCTAGGTGATGTGGTATCAGACTAGCTGATGCTGATGTGGTATCAGGCTAGGTGATGTGGTATCAGACTAGGTGATGTGGTATCAGACTAGGTGATGCTGATGTGGTATCAGGCTAGGTGATGTGGTATCAGACTAGGTGATGTGGTATCAGACTAGGTGATGTGGTATCAGACTAGGTGATGTGGTATAAGACTAGGTGATGTGGTATCAGGTTAGGTGATGTGGTATCAGACTAGGTGATGTGGTATCAGACTAGGTGATGTGGTATCAGGTTAGGTGATGTGGTATCAGACTAGGTGATGTGGTATCAGACTAGGTGATGTGGTATCAGACTAGGTGATGTGGTATCAGACTAGGTGATGTGGTATCAGACTAGGTGGTGTGGTATCAGACTAGGTGATGTGGTATCAGACTAGGTGGTGTGGTATCAGACTAGGTGATGTGGTATCAGACTAGGTGATGTGGTATCAGGCTAGATCATGTGGTATAAAACTAGGTGGTGTGGTATCAGACTAGGTGATGCTGATGTGGTATCAGGCTAGGTGATGTGGTATCAGACTAGGTGATGTGGTATCAGACTAGGTGATGCTGATGTGGTATCAGGCTAGGTGATGTGGTATCAGACTAGGTGATGTGGTATCAGGCTAGGTGATGTGGTATCAGACTAGGTGATGTGGTATCAGACTAGGTGATGTGGTATCAGACTAGGTGATGTGGTATCAGACTAGGTGGTGTGGTATCAGACTAGGTGATGCTGATGTGGTATCAGGCTAGGTGATGTGGTATCAGGCTAGGTGGTGTGGTATCAGACTAGGTGATGTGGTATCAGACTAGGTGATGTGGTATCAGACTAGGTGATGTGGTATCAGGCTAGGTGATGTGGTATCAGACTAGGTGATGTGGTATCAGACTAGGTGATGTGGTATCAGACTAGGTGATGTGGTATCAGCCTAGGTGATGTGGTATCAGACTAGGTGATGTGGTATCAGACTAGGTGATGTGGTATCAGACTAGGTGATGTGGTATCAGGCTAGGTGATGTGGTATCAGACTAGGTGATGTGGTATCAGGCTAGGTGATGTGGTATCAGGCTAGGTGATGTGGTATCAGGCTAGGTGATGAGTTATCAGGCTAGGTGATGTGGTATCAGGCTAGGTGATGTGGTATCAGACTAGGTGATGTGGTATCAGACTAGGTGATGTGGTATCAGGCTAGATGATGTGGTATCAGACTAGGTGATGTGGTATCAGACTAGGTGATGTGGTATCAGACTAGGTGATGTGGTATCAGACTAGGTGATGTGGTATCAGACTAGGTGATGCTTATGTGGTATCAGGCTAGGTGGTGTGGTATCAGACTAGGTGATGCTGATGTGGTATCAGACTAGGTGATGTGGTATCAGGCTAGGTGATGTGGTATCAGACTAGGTGATGTGGTATCAGACTAGGTGATGTGGTATCAGACTAGGTGATGTGGTATCAGACTAGGTGATGCTGATGTGGTATCAGGCTAGGTGGTGTGGTATCAGACTAGTTGATGCTGATGTGGTATCAGGCTAGGTGATATGGTATCAGACTAGGTGATGTGGTATCAGACTAGGTGATGTGGTATCAGACTAGGTGATGTGGTATCAGACTAGGTGGTGTGGTATGAGACTAGGTGATGTGGTATCAGGCTAGGTGATGTGGTATCAGACTAGGTGATGTGGTATCAGACTAGGTTGTGTGGTATCAGGCTAGGTGATGTGGTATCAGGCTAGGTGATGTGGTATCAGGCTAGGTGATGTGGTATCAGACTAGGTGATGTGGTATCAGGCTAGGTGATGTGGTATCAGACTAGGTGATGTGGTATCAGAATAGGTGATGTGGTATCAGACTAGGTGATGTGGTATCAGACTAGGTGATGTGGTATCAGGCTAGGTGATGTGGTATCAGACTAGGTGATGTGGTATCAGGCTAGGTGATGTGGTATCAGGCTAGGTGATGAGTTATCAGGCTAGGTGATGTGGTATCAGGCTAGGTGATGTGGTATCAGACTAGGTGATGTGGTATCAGACTAGGTGATGTGGTATCAGGCTAGATGATGTGGTATCAGACTAGGTGATGTGGTATCAGACTAGGTGATGTGGTATCAGACTAGGTGATGTGGTATCAGACTAGGTGATGCTGATGTGGTATCAGGCTAGGTGGTGTGGTATCAGACTAGGTGATGTGGTATCAGACTAGGTGATGTGGTATCAGACTAGATGGTGTGGTATCAGGCTAGGGGATGTGGTATCAGACTAGGTGATGTGGTATCAGACTAGGTGATGTGGTATCAGGCTAGGTGGTGTGTTATCAGGCTAGGTGATGTGGTATCAGACTAGGTGATGTGGTATCAGACTAGGTGATGTGGTATCAGGCTAGGTGGTGTGGTATCAGACTAGGTGATGTGGTATCAGACTAGGTGATGTGGTATCAGACTAGGTGATGTGGTATCAGACTAGGTGATGTGGTATCAGGCTAGGTGATATGGTATCAGACTAGGTGATGCTGATGTGGTATCAGGCTAGGTGATATGGTATCAGACTAGGTGATGTGGTATCAGACTAGGTGATGTGGTATCAGACTAGGTGATGTGGTATCAGACTAGGTGGTGTGGTATGAGACTAGGTGATGTGGTATCAGACTAGGTGATGTGGTATCAGGCTAGGTGATATGGTATCAGACTAGGTGATGTGGTATCAGGCTAGGTGATGTGGTATCAGACTAGGTGATGTGGTATCAGGCTAAGTGATGTGGTATCAGACTAGGTGATGTGGTATCAGACTAGGTGATGTGGTATCAGACTAGGTGATGTGGTATCAGACTAGATGGTGTGGTATCAGGCTAGGTGGTGTGGTATCAGACTAGATGGTGTGGTATCAGGCTAGGTGATGTGGTATCAGGCTAGGTGATGTGGTATCAGACTAGATGGTGTGTTATCAGGCTAGGTGATGTGGTATCAGGCTAGGTGATGTGGTATCAGACTAGGTGATGTGGTATCATGCTAGGTGATGTGGTATCAGACTAGGTGATGTGGTATCAGACTAGGTGATGTGGTATCAGACTAGGTGATGTGGTATCAGACTAGGTGATGTGGTATCAGACTAGGTGATGTGGTATCAGACTAGGTGATGTGGTATCAGACTAGGTGATGCTTATGTGGTATCAGACTAGGTGATGTGGTATCAGACTAGGTGATGTGGTATCAGACTAGGTGATGTGGTATCAGACTAGGTGATGTGGTATCAGACTAGGTGATGCTTATGTGGTATCAGGCTAGGTGGTGTGGTATCAGACTAGGTGATGCTGATGTGGTATCAGACTAGGTGATGTGGTATCAGGCTAGGTGATGTGGTATCAGACTAGGTGATGTGGTATCAGACTAGGTGATGTGGTATCAGACTAGGTGATGTGGTATCAGACTAGGTGATGCTGATGTGGTATCAGGCTAGGTGGTGTGGTATCAGACTAGTTGATGCTGATGTGGTATCAGGCTAGGTGATATGGTATCAGACTAGGTGATGTGGTATCAGACTAGGTGATGTGGTATCAGACTAGGTGATGTGGTATCAGACTAGGTGGTGTGGTATGAGACTAGGTGATGTGGTATCAGGCTAGGTGATGTGGTATCAGACTAGGTGATGTGGTATCAGACTAGGTTGTGTGGTATCAGGCTAGGTGATGTGGTATCAGGCTAGGTGATGTGGTATCAGGCTAGGTGATGTGGTATCAGACTAGGTGATGTGGTATCAGGCTAGGTGATGTGGTATCAGACTAGGTGATGTGGTATCAGAATAGGTGATGTGGTATCAGACTAGGTGATGTGGTATCAGACTAGGTGATGTGGTATCAGGCTAGGTGATGTGGTATCAGACTAGGTGATGTGGTATCAGGCTAGGTGATGTGGTATCAGGCTAGGTGATGAGTTATCAGGCTAGGTGATGTGGTATCAGGCTAGGTGATGTGGTATCAGACTAGGTGATGTGGTATCAGACTAGGTGATGTGGTATCAGGCTAGATGATGTGGTATCAGACTAGGTGATGTGGTATCAGACTAGGTGATGTGGTATCAGACTAGGTGATGTGGTATCAGACTAGGTGATGCTGATGTGGTATCAGGCTAGGTGGTGTGGTATCAGACTAGGTGATGTGGTATCAGACTAGGTGATGTGGTATCAGACTAGATGGTGTGGTATCAGGCTAGGGGATGTGGTATCAGACTAGGTGATGTGGTATCAGACTAGGTGATGTGGTATCAGGCTAGGTGGTGTGTTATCAGGCTAGGTGATGTGGTATCAGACTAGGTGATGTGGTATCAGACTAGGTGATGTGGTATCAGGCTAGGTGGTGTGGTATCAGACTAGGTGATGTGGTATCAGACTAGGTGATGTGGTATCAGACTAGGTGATGTGGTATCAGACTAGGTGATGTGGTATCAGGCTAGGTGATATGGTATCAGACTAGGTGATGCTGATGTGGTATCAGGCTAGGTGATATGGTATCAGACTAGGTGATGTGGTATCAGACTAGGTGATGTGGTATAAGGCTAGGTGATATGGTATCAGACTAGGTGGTGTGGTATGAGACTAGGTGATGTGGTATCAGACTAGGTGATGTGGTATCAGGCTAGGTGATGTGGTATCAGGCTAAGTGATGTGGTATCAGACTAGGTGATGTGGTATCAGACTAGATGGTGTGGTATCAGGCTAGGTGATGTGGTATCAGGCTAGGTGATGTGGTATCAGACTAGATGGTGTGGTATCAGGCTAGGTGATGTGGTATCAGGCTAGGTGATGTGGTATCAGACTAGGTGATGTGGTATCATGCTAGGTGATGTGGTATCAGACTAGGTGATGTGGTATCAGACTAGGTGATGTGGTATCAGACTAGGTGATGTGGTATCAGACTAGGTGATGTGGTATCAGACTAGGTGATGTGGTATCAGACTAGGTGATGTGGTATCCGGCTAGGTGATGTGGTATCCGGCTAGGTGATGTGGTATCAGACTAGGTGATGCTGATGTGGTATCAGGCTAGGTGATATGGTATCAGACTAGGTGATGTGGTATCAGACTAGGTGATGTGGTATCAGGCTAGGTGATGTGGTATCAGACTAGGTGATGCTGATGTGGTATCAGGCTAGGTGATATGGTATCAGACTAGGTGATGTGGTATCAGACTAGGTGATGTGGTATCAGGCTAGGTGATGTGGTATCAGACTAGGTGATGTGGTATCAGACTAGGTGATGTGGAATCAGACTAGGTGATGTGGTATCAGACTAGGTGATGTGGTATCCGGCTAGGTGATGTGGTATCCGGCTAGGTGATGTGGTATCAGACTAGGTGATGTGGTATCAGACTAGGTGGTGTGTTATCAGGCTAGGTGATGTGGTATCAGACTAGGTGATGTGGTATCAGACTAGGTGATGTGGTATCAGGCTAGGTGGTGTGGTATCAGACTAGGTGATGTGGTATCAGACTAGGTGATGTGGTATCAGACTAGGTGATGTGGTATCAGGCTAGGTGATGTGGTATCAGACTAGGTGATGCTGATGTGGTATCAGGCTAGGTGATATGGTATCAGACTAGGTGATGTGGTATCAGACTAGGTGATGTGGTATCAGGCTAGGTGATGTGGTATCAGACTAGGTGATGTGGTATCAGACTAGGTGATGTGGTATCAGGCTAGGTGATGTGGTATCAGACTAGGTGATGCTGATGTGGTATCAGGCTAGGTGATGTGGTATCAGACTAGGTGATGTGGTATCAGACTAGGTGATGTGGTATCAGACTAGGTGATGTGGTATCAGACTAGGTGGTGTGGTATCAGACTAGGTGATGTGGTATCAGGCTAGGTGATGTGGTATCAGACTAGGTGATGTGGTATCAGACTAGGTGATGTGGTATCAGACTAGGTGGTGTGGTATCAGACTAGGTGATGTGGTATCAGACTAGGTGATGTGGTATCAGACTAGGTGATGTGGTATCAGACTAGGTGATGTGGTATCAGACTAGGTGATGTGGTATCAGGCTAGGTGATGTGGTATCAGACTAGGTGATGTGGTATCAGACTAGGTGATGCTGATGTGGTATCAGGCTAGGTGGTGTGGTATCAGACTAGGTGATGCTGATGTGGTATCAGGCTAGGTGATATGGTATCAGGCTAGGTGATGTGGTATCAGACTAGGTGATGTGGTATCAGGCTAGGTGATGTGGTATCAGACTAGGTGGTGTGGTATGAGACTAGGTGATGCTGTATCAGGCTAGGTGATGTGGTATCAGACTAGGTGATGTGGTATCAGACTAGGTGGTGTGGTATCAGGCTGCTTGGTGTGGTATCAGGCTAGGTGATGTGGTATCAGGCTAGGTGATGTGGTATCAGACTAGGTGATGTGGTATCAGACTAGGTGATGTGGTATCAGACTAGGTGATGTGGTATCAGACTAGGTGATGTGGTATCGGGCTAGGTGATATGGTATCAGACTAGGTGGTGTGGTATCAGGCTAGGTGATGTGGTATCAGGCTAGGTGATGTGGTATCAGACTAGGTGATGTGGTATCAGGCTAGGTGATGTGGTATCAGACTAGGTGATGTGGTATCAGACTAGGTGATGTGGTATCAGACTAGGTGGTGTGGTATCATGCTAGGTGATGTGGTATCAGACTAGGTGACGTGGTATCAGACTAGGTGACGTGGTATCAGACTAGGGGATGTGGTATCAGACTAGGTGATGTGGTATCAGACTAGGTGATGTGGTATCAGGCTAGGTGATGTGGTATCAGACTAGGTGATGTGGTATCAGACTAGGTGGTGTGTTATCAGGCTAGGTGATGTGGTATCAGACTAGGTGATGTGGTATCAGACTAGGTGATGTGGTATCAGGCTAGGTGGTGTGGTATCAGGCTAGGTGGTGTAGTATCAGGCTAGGTGATGTGGTATCAGACTAGGTGATGTGGTATCAGACTAGGTGATGTGGTATCAGACTAGGTGATGTGGTATCAGGCTAGGTGATGTGGTATCAGACTAGGTGATGCTGATGTGGTTTCAGGCTAGGTGATGTGGTATCAGACTAGGTGATGCTGATGTGGTATCAGACTAGGTGATGTGGTATCAGACTAGGTGATGTGGTATCAGACTAGGTGATGTGGTATCAGACTAGGTGATGTGGTATCAGACTAGGTGATGAGGTATCAGGCTAGGTGATGTGGTTTCAGGCTAGGTGATGTGGTATCAGACTAGGTGATGTGGTATCAGACTAGGTGATGTGGTATCAGACTAGGTGATGTGGTATCAGACTAGGTGATGCTGATGTGGTATCAGGCTAGGTGATGTGGTATCAGACTAGGTGATGTGGTATCAGACTAGGTGATGCTGATGTGGTATCAGGCTAGGTGATGTGGTATCAGACTAGGTGATGTGGTATCAGACTAGGTGATGTGGTATCAGACTAGGTGATGCTGATGTGGTATCAGGCTAGGTGGTGTGGTATCAGACTAGGTGATGCTGATGTGGTATCAGGCTAGGTGATATGGTATCAGGCTAGGTGATGTGGTATCAGACTAGGTGATGCTGATGTGGTATCAGGCTAGGTGATATGGTATCAGACTAGGTGATGTGGTATCAGACTAGGTGATGTGGTATCAGGCTAGGTGGTGTGGTATCAGACTAGGTGATGTGGTATCAGACTAGGTGATGTGGTATCAGACTAGGTGATGTGGTATCAGACTAGGTGATGTGGTATCAGGCTAGGTGATGTGGTATCAGGCTAGGTGATGTGGTATCAGACTAGGTGATGTGGTATCAGACTAGGTGATGTGGTATCAGACTAGGTGATGTGGTATCAGGCTAGGTGATGTGGTATCAGGCTAGGTGATGTGGTATCAGACTAGGTGATGTGGTATCAGACTAGGTGATGTGGTATCAGGCTAGGTGATGTGGTATCAGGCTAGGTGATGTGGTATCAGACTAGGTGATGCTGATGTGGTATCAGGCTAGGTGATGTGGTATCAGACTAGGTGATGTGGTATCAGACTAGGTGATGTGGTATCAGAATAGGTGATTTGGTATAAGACTAGGTGATGTGGTATCAGGTTAGGTGATGTGGTATCAGACTAGGTGATGTGGTATCAGGCTAGGTGATGTGGTATCAGGCTAGGTGATGTGGTATCAGACTAGGTAGTGTGGTATCAGACTAGGTGATGTGGTATCAGACTAGGTGATGTGGTATCAGACTAGGTAGTGTGGTATCAGACTAGGTGATGTGGTATCAGACTAGGTGATGTGTTATCAGACTAGGTGGTGTGGTATCAGGCTAGGTGATGTGGTATCAGACTAGGTGATGTGGTATCAGACTAGTTGATGTGGTATCAGACTAGGTGATGTGGTACCAGGCTAGGTGATGTGGTATCAGACTAGGTGATTTGGTATCAGACTAGGTGATGTGGTATCAGACTAGGTGATGTGGTATCAGACTAGGTGATGTGGTATCAGACTAGGTGATGTGGTATCAGGCTAGGTGATGTGGTATCAGACTAGGTGATGTGGTATCAGACTAGGTGATGTGGTATCAAACTAGGTGATGTGGTATCAGACTAGGTGATGTGGTATCAGACTAGGTGATGTGGTATCAGGCTAGGTGATGTGGTATCAGACTAGGTGATGTGGTATCAGACTAGGTGATGTGGTATCAGACTAGGTGGTGTGGTATCAGGCTAGGTGATGTGGTATCAGACTAGGTGGTGTGGTATCAGGCTAGGTGATGTGGTATCAGACTAGGTGATGCTGATGTGGTATCAGGCTAGGTGATGTGGTATCAGGCTAGGTGGTGTGGTATCAGACTAGGTGATGTGGTATCAGACTAGGTGATTTGGTATCAGACTAGGTGATGTGGTATCAGGCTAGGTGGTGTGGTATCAGACTAGGTGATGTGGTATCAGGCTAGGTGATGTGGTATCAGGCTAGGTGGTGTGGTATCAGACTAGGTGGTGTGGTATCAGACTAGGTGATGTGGTATCAGACTAGGTGGTGTGGTATCAGACTAGGTTATGTGGTATCAGACTAGGTGGTGTGGTATCAGGCTAGGCGATGTGGTATCAGGCTAGGTGGTGTGGTATCAGGCTAGGTGGTGTGGTATCAGGCTAGGTGATGTGGTATCAGACTAGGTGATGCTGATGTGGTATCAGGCTAGGTGGTGTGGTATCAGGCTAGGTGATGTGGTATCAGACTAGGTGATGCTGATGTGGTATCAGGCTAGGTGGTGTGGTATCAGGCTAGGTGATTTGGTATCAGGCTAGGTGATGTGGTATCAGACTAGGTGATGTGGTATCAGACTAGGTGATGCTGATGTGGTATCAGGCTAGGTGATGTGGTATCAGACTAGAGAATGTGGTATCAGGTTAGGTGATGTGGTATCAGGCTAGGTGGTGTGGTATCAGATTAGGTGATGTGGTATCAGACTAGGTGATGTGGTATCAGACTAGGTGATCTGGTATCAGGCTAGGTGATGTGGTATCAGACTAGGTGATGTGGTATCAGGCTAGGTGATGTGGTATCAGACTAGGTGATGTGGTATCAGGCTAGGTGATGTGGTATCAGACTAGGTGATGTGGTATCAGACTAGGTGATGTGGTATCAGACTAGGTGATGTGGTATCAGACTAGGTGATGTGGTATCAGGCTAGGTGATGTGGTATCAGACTAGGTGATGTGGTATCAGACTAGGTGATGTGGTATCAAACTAGGTGATGTGGTATCAGACTAGGTGATGTGGTATCAGGCTAGGTGATGTGGTATCAGACTAGGTGATGTGGTATCAGACTAGGTGATGTGGTATCAGACTAGGTGGTGTGGTATCAGGCTAGGTGATGTGGTATCAGGCTAGGTGATGTGGTATCAGACTAGGTGATGTGGTATCAGACTAGGTGATGTGGTATCAGACTAGGTGGTGTGGTATCAGGCTAGGTGATGTGGTATCAGACTAGGTGGTGTGGTATCAGGCTAGGTGATGTGGTATCAGACTAGGTGATGTGGTATCAGACTAGGTGATGTGGTATCAGACTAGGTGGTGTGGTATCAGGCTAGGTGATGTGGTATCAGACTAGGTGGTGTGGTATCAGGCTAGGTGATGTGGTATCAGACTAGGTGATGCTGATGTGGTATCAGGCTAGGTGATGTGGTATCAGGCTAGGTGATGTGTTATCAGACTAGGTGTTGTGGTATCAGGCTAGGTGATGTGGTATCAGACTAGGTGATGTGGTATCAGACTAGGTGATGTGGTATCAGGCTAGGTGGTGTGGTATCAGACTAGGTGATGTGGTATCAGGCTAGGTGATGTGGTATCAGGCTAGGTGGTGTGGTATCAGACTAGGTGATGTGGTATCAGACTAGGTGGTGTGGTATCAGACTAGGTGGTGTGGTATCAGACTAGGTGATGTGGTATCAGACTAGGTGGTGTGGTATCAGGCTAGGTGATGTGGTATCAGACTAGGTGATGTGGTATCAGGCTAGGTGATGTGGTATCAGGCTAGGTGATGTGGTATCAGACTAGGTGATGTGGTATCAGGCTAGGTGATGTGGTATCCGGCTAGGTGATGTGGTATCAGACTAGGTGATGTGGTATCAGACTAGAGAATGTGGTATTAGACTAGGTGATGTGGTATCAGGCTAGGTGATGTGGTATCAGGCTAGGCGATGTGGTATCAGGCTAGGTGGTGTGGTATCAGGCTAGGTGATGTGGTATCAGGCTAGGTGATGTGGTATCAGACTAGGTGATGCTGATGTGGTATCAGGCTAGGTGGTGTGGTATCAGGCTAGGTGATGTGGTATCAGACTAGGTGATGCTGATGTGGTATCAGGCTAGGTGGTGTGGTATCAGGCTAGGTGATGTGGTATCAGGCTAGGTGATGTGGTATCAGACTAGGTGATGTGGTATCAGACTAGGTGATGCTGATGTGGTATCAGACTAGGTGATGTGGTATCAGCCTAGGTGATGTGGTATCAGGCTAGGTGATGTGGTATCAGACTAGGTGATGTGGTATCAGACTAGGTGATGCTGATGTGGTATCAGGCTAGGTGATGTGGTATCAGACTAGGTGATGTGGTATCAGACTAGGTGATGTGGTATCAGACTAGGTGATGTGGTATCAGGCTAGGTGATGTGGTATCAGGCTAGGTGATGTGGTATCAGGCTAGGTGATGTGGTATCAGGCTAGGTGATGTGGTATCAGACTAGGTGATGCTGATGTGGTATCAGGCTAGGTGGTGTGGTATCAGACTAGGTGATGTGGTATCAGGCTAGGTGATGTGGTATCAGACTAGGTGATGTGGTATCAGACTAGGTGATGCTGATGTGGTATCAGGCTAGGTGATGTGGTATCAGACTAGGTGATGTGGTATCAGACTAGGTGATGTGGTATCAGACTAGGTGATGTGGTATCAGGCTAGGTGATGTGGTATCAGGCTAGGTGATGTGGTATCAGCCTAGGTGATGTGGTATCAGACTAGGTGATGTGGTATCAGGCTAGGTGATGTGGTATCAGACTAGAGAATGTGGTATCAGGTTAGGTGATGTGGTATCAGGCTAGGTGGTGTGGTATCAGATTAGGTGATGTGGTATCAGACTAGGTGATGTGGTATCAGACTAGGTGATCTGGTATCAGGCTAGGTGATGTGGTATCAGACTAGGTGATGTGGTATCAGGCTAGGTGATGTGGTATCAGACTAGGTGATGTGGTATCAGGCTAGGTGATGTGGTATCAGACTAGGTGATGTGGTATCAGACTAGGTGATGTGGTATCAGACTAGGTGATGTGGTATCAGACTAGGTGATGTGGTATCAGGCTAGGTGATGTGGTATCAGACTAGGTGATGTGGTATCAGACTAGGTGATGTGGTATCAAACTAGGTGATGTGGTATCAGACTAGGTGATGTGGTATCAGGCTAGGTGATGTGGTATCAGACTAGGTGATGTGGTATCAGACTAGGTGATGTGGTATCAGACTAGGTGGTGTGGTATCAGGCTAGGTGATGTGGTATCAGGCTAGGTGATGTGGTATCAGACTAGGTGATGTGGTATCAGACTAGGTGATGTGGTATCAGACTAGGTGGTGTGGTATCAGGCTAGGTGATGTGGTATCAGACTAGGTGGTGTGGTATCAGGCTAGGTGATGTGGTATCAGACTAGGTGATGTGGTATCAGACTAGGTGATGTGGTATCAGACTAGGTGGTGTGGTATCAGGCTAGGTGATGTGGTATCAGACTAGGTGGTGTGGTATCAGGCTAGGTGATGTGGTATCAGACTAGGTGATGCTGATGTGGTATCAGGCTAGGTGATGTGGTATCAGGCTAGGTGATGTGTTATCAGACTAGGTGTTGTGGTATCAGGCTAGGTGATGTGGTATCAGACTAGGTGATGTGGTATCAGACTAGGTGATGTGGTATCAGGCTAGGTGGTGTGGTATCAGACTAGGTGATGTGGTATCAGGCTAGGTGATGTGGTATCAGGCTAGGTGGTGTGGTATCAGACTAGGTGATGTGGTATCAGACTAGGTGGTGTGGTATCAGACTAGGTGGTGTGGTATCAGACTAGGTGATGTGGTATCAGACTAGGTGGTGTGGTATCAGGCTAGGTGATGTGGTATCAGACTAGGTGATGTGGTATCAGGCTAGGTGATGTGGTATCAGGCTAGGTGATGTGGTATCAGACTGAGTGATGTGGTATCAGGCTAGGTGATGTTGTATCCGGCTAGGTGATGTGGTATCAGACTAGGTGATGCGGTATCAGACTAGAGAATGTGGTATTAGACTAGGTGATGTGGTATCAGGCTAGGTGATGTGGTATCAGGCTAGGCGATGTGGTATCAGGCTAGGTGGTGTGGTATCAGGCTAGGTGATGTGGTATCAGGCTAGGTGATGTGGTATCAGACTAGGTGATGCTGATGTGGTATCAGGCTAGGTGGTGTGGTATCAGGCTAGGTGATGTGGTATCAGACTAGGTGATGCTGATGTGGTATCAGGCTAGGTGGTGTGGTATCAGGCTAGGTGATGTGGTATCAGGCTAGGTGATGTGGTATCAGACTAGGTGATGTGGTATCAGACTAGGTGATGCTGATGTGGTATCAGACTAGGTGATGTGGTATCATTCTAGGTGATGTGGTATCAGGCTAGGTGATGTGGTATCAGACTAGGTGATGTGGTATCAGACTAGGTGATGCTGATGTGGTATCAGGCTAGGTGATGTGGTATCAGACTAGGTGATGTGGTATCAGACTAGGTGATGTGGTATCAGACTAGGTGATGTGGTATCAGGCTAGGTGATGTGGTATCAGGCTAGGTGATGTGGTATCAGGCTAGGTGATGTGGTATCAGGCTAGGTGATGTGGTATCAGACTAGGTGATGCTGATGTGGTATCAGGCTAGGTGGTGTGGTATCAGACTAGGTGATGTGGTATCAGGCTAGGTGATGTGGTATCAGACTAGGTGATGTGGTATCAGACTAGGTGATGCTGATGTGGTATCAGGCTAGGTGATGTGGTATCAGACTAGGTGATGTGGTATCAGGCTAGGTGATGTGGTATCAGACTAGGTGATGCTGATGTGGTATCAGGCTAGGTGATGTGGTATCAGGCTAGGTGATGTGTTATCAGACTAGGTGTTGTGGTATCAGGCTAGGTGATGTGGTATCAGACTAGGTGATGTGGTATCAGACTAGGTGATGCTGATGTGGTATCAGGCTAGGTGATGTGGTATCAGACTAGGTGGTGTGGTATCAGGCTAGGTGATGTGGTATCAGACTAGGTGATGCTGATGTGGTATCAGGCTAGGTGATGTGGTATCAGGCTAGGTGATGTGTTATCAGACTAGGTGTTGTGGTATCAGGCTAGGTGATGTGGTATCAGACTAGGTGATGTGGTATCAGACTAGGTGATGTGGTATCAGGCTAGGTGGTGTGGTATCAGACTAGGTGATGTGGTATCAGGCTAGGTGATGTGGTATCAGACTAGGTGATGTGGTATCAGACTAGGTGATGTGGTATCAGACTAGGTGATGTGGTATCAGACTAGGTGATGTGGTATCAGGCTAGGTGATGTGGTATCAGACTAGGTGATGTGGTATCAGACTAGGTGATGTGGTATCAAACTAGGTGATGTGGTATCAGACTAGGTGATGTGGTATCAGGCTAGGTGATGTGGTATCAGACTAGGTGATGTGGTATCAGACTAGGTGATGTGGTATCAGACTAGGTGGTGTGGTATCAGGCTAGGTGATGTGGTATCAGGCTAGGTGATGTGGTATCAGACTAGGTGATGTGGTATCAGACTAGGTGATGTGGTATCAGACTAGGTGGTGTGGTATCAGGCTAGGTGATGTGGTATCAGACTAGGTGGTGTGGTATCAGGCTAGGTGATGTGGTATCAGACTAGGTGATGTGGTATCAGACTAGGTGATGTGGTATCAGACTAGGTGGTGTGGTATCAGGCTAGGTGATGTGGTATCAGACTAGGTGGTGTGGTATCAGGCTAGGTGATGTGGTATCAGACTAGGTGATGCTGATGTGGTATCAGGCTAGGTGATGTGGTATCAGGCTAGGTGATGTGTTATCAGACTAGGTGTTGTGGTATCAGGCTAGGTGATGTGGTATCAGACTAGGTGATGTGGTATCAGACTAGGTGATGTGGTATCAGGCTAGGTGGTGTGGTATCAGACTAGGTGATGTGGTATCAGGCTAGGTGATGTGGTATCAGGCTAGGTGGTGTGGTATCAGACTAGGTGATGTGGTATCAGACTAGGTGGTGTGGTATCAGACTAGGTGGTGTGGTATCAGACTAGGTGATGTGGTATCAGACTAGGTGGTGTGGTATCAGGCTAGGTGATGTGGTATCAGACTAGGTGATGTGGTATCAGGCTAGGTGATGTGGTATCAGGCTAGGTGATGTGGTATCAGACTAGGTGATGTGGTATCAGGCTAGGTGATGTTGTATCCGGCTAGGTGATGTGGTATCAGACTAGGTGATGCGGTATCAGACTAGAGAATGTGGTATTAGACTAGGTGATGTGGTATCAGGCTAGGTGATGTGGTATCAGGCTAGGCGATGTGGTATCAGGCTAGGTGGTGTGGTATCAGGCTAGGTGATGTGGTATCAGGCTAGGTGATGTGGTATCAGACTAGGTGATGCTGATGTGGTATCAGGCTAGGTGGTGTGGTATCAGGCTAGGTGATGTGGTATCAGACTAGGTGATGCTGATGTGGTATCAGGCTAGGTGGTGTGGTATCAGGCTAGGTGATGTGGTATCAGGCTAGGTGATGTGGTATCAGACTAGGTGATGTGGTATCAGACTAGGTGATGCTGATGTGGTATCAGACTAGGTGATGTGGTATCATTCTAGGTGATGTGGTATCAGGCTAGGTGATGTGGTATCAGACTAGGTGATGTGGTATCAGACTAGGTGATGCTGATGTGGTATCAGGCTAGGTGATGTGGTATCAGACTAGGTGATGTGGTATCAGACTAGGTGATGTGGTATCAGACTAGGTGATGTGGTATCAGGCTAGGTGATGTGGTATCAGGCTAGGTGATGTGGTATCAGGCTAGGTGATGTGGTATCAGACTAGGTGATGCTGATGTGGTATCAGGCTAGGTGGTGTGGTATCAGACTAGGTGATGTGGTATCAGGCTAGGTGATGTGGTATCAGACTAGGTGATGTGGTATCAGACTAGGTGATGCTGATGTGGTATCAGGCTAGGTGATGTGGTATCAGACTAGGTGATGTGGTATCAGGCTAGGTGATGTGGTATCAGACTAGGTGATGCTGATGTGGTATCAGGCTAGGTGATGTGGTATCAGGCTAGGTGATGTGTTATCAGACTAGGTGTTGTGGTATCAGGCTAGGTGATGTGGTATCAGACTAGGTGATGTGGTATCAGACTAGGTGATGCTGATGTGGTATCAGGCTAGGTGATGTGGTATCAGACTAGGTGGTGTGGTATCAGGCTAGGTGATGTGGTATCAGACTAGGTGATGCTGATGTGGTATCAGGCTAGGTGATGTGGTATCAGGCTAGGTGATGTGTTATCAGACTAGGTGTTGTGGTATCAGGCTAGGTGATGTGGTATCAGACTAGGTGATGTGGTATCAGACTAGGTGATGTGGTATCAGGCTAGGTGGTGTGGTATCAGACTAGGTGATGTGGTATCAGGCTAGGTGATGTGGTATCAGGCTAGGTGGTGTGGTATCAGACTAGGTGATGTGGTATCAGACTAGGTGGTGTGGTATCAGACTAGGTGGTGTGGTATCAGACTAGGTGATGTGGTATCAGACTAGGTGGTGTGGTATCAGGCTAGGTGATGTGGTATCAGACTAGGTGATGTGGTATCAGGCTAGGTGATGTGGTATCAGGCTAGGTGATGTGGTATCAGACTAGGTGATGTGGTATCAGGCTAGGTGATGTGGTATCCGGCTAGGTGATGTGGTATCAGACTAGGTGATGTGGTATCAGACTAGAGAATGTGGTATTAGACTAGGTGATGTGGTATCAGGCTAGGTGATGTGGTATCAGGCTAGGCGATGTGGTATCAGGCTAGGTGGTGTGGTATCAGGCTAGGTGATGTGGTATCAGGCTAGGTGATGTGGTATCAGACTAGGTGATGCTGATGTGGTATCAGGCTAGGTGGTGTGGTATCAGGCTAGGTGATGTGGTATCAGACTAGGTGATGCTGATGTGGTATCAGGCTAGGTGGTGTGGTATCAGGCTAGGTGATGTGGTATCAGGCTAGGTGATGTGGTATCAGACTAGGTGATGTGGTATCAGACTAGGTGATGCTGATGTGGTATCAGACTAGGTGATGTGGTATCAGCCTAGGTGATGTGGTATCAGGCTAGGTGATGTGGTATCAGACTAGGTGATGTGGTATCAGACTAGGTGATGCTGATGTGGTATCAGGCTAGGTGATGTGGTATCAGACTAGGTGATGTGGTATCAGACTAGGTGATGTGGTATCAGACTAGGTGATGTGGTATCAGGCTAGGTGATGTGGTATCAGGCTAGGTGATGTGGTATCAGGCTAGGTGATGTGGTATCAGGCTAGGTGATGTGGTATCAGACTAGGTGATGCTGATGTGGTATCAGGCTAGGTGGTGTGGTATCAGACTAGGTGATGTGGTATCAGGCTAGGTGATGTGGTATCAGACTAGGTGATGTGGTATCAGACTAGGTGATGCTGATGTGGTATCAGGCTAGGTGATGTGGTATCAGACTAGGTGATGTGGTATCAGACTAGGTGATGTGGTATCAGACTAGGTGATGTGGTATCAGGCTAGGTGATGTGGTATCAGGCTAGGTGATGTGGTATCAGCCTAGGTGATGTGGTATCAGACTAGGTGATGTGGTATCAGGCTAGGTGATGTGGTATCAGACTAGAGAATGTGGTATCAGGTTAGGTGATGTGGTATCAGGCTAGGTGGTGTGGTATCAGATTAGGTGATGTGGTATCAGACTAGGTGATGTGGTATCAGACTAGGTGATCTGGTATCAGGCTAGGTGATGTGGTATCAGACTAGGTGATGTGGTATCAGGCTAGGTGATGTGGTATCAGACTAGGTGATGTGGTATCAGGCTAGGTGATGTGGTATCAGACTAGGTGATGTGGTATCAGACTAGGTGATGTGGTATCAGACTAGGTGATGTGGTATCAGACTAGGTGATGTGGTATCAGGCTAGGTGATGTGGTATCAGACTAGGTGATGTGGTATCAGACTAGGTGATGTGGTATCAAACTAGGTGATGTGGTATCAGACTAGGTGATGTGGTATCAGGCTAGGTGATGTGGTATCAGACTAGGTGATGTGGTATCAGACTAGGTGATGTGGTATCAGACTAGGTGGTGTGGTATCAGGCTAGGTGATGTGGTATCAGGCTAGGTGATGTGGTATCAGACTAGGTGATGTGGTATCAGACTAGGTGATGTGGTATCAGACTAGGTGGTGTGGTATCAGGCTAGGTGATGTGGTATCAGACTAGGTGGTGTGGTATCAGGCTAGGTGATGTGGTATCAGACTAGGTGATGTGGTATCAGACTAGGTGATGTGGTATCAGACTAGGTGGTGTGGTATCAGGCTAGGTGATGTGGTATCAGACTAGGTGGTGTGGTATCAGGCTAGGTGATGTGGTATCAGACTAGGTGATGCTGATGTGGTATCAGGCTAGGTGATGTGGTATCAGGCTAGGTGATGTGTTATCAGACTAGGTGTTGTGGTATCAGGCTAGGTGATGTGGTATCAGACTAGGTGATGTGGTATCAGACTAGGTGATGTGGTATCAGGCTAGGTGGTGTGGTATCAGACTAGGTGATGTGGTATCAGGCTAGGTGATGTGGTATCAGGCTAGGTGGTGTGGTATCAGACTAGGTGATGTGGTATCAGACTAGGTGGTGTGGTATCAGACTAGGTGGTGTGGTATCAGACTAGGTGATGTGGTATCAGACTAGGTGGTGTGGTATCAGGCTAGGTGATGTGGTATCAGACTAGGTGATGTGGTATCAGGCTAGGTGATGTGGTATCAGGCTAGGTGATGTGGTATCAGACTAGGTGATGTGGTATCAGGCTAGGTGATGTTGTATCCGGCTAGGTGATGTGGTATCAGACTAGGTGATGCGGTATCAGACTAGAGAATGTGGTATTAGACTAGGTGATGTGGTATCAGGCTAGGTGATGTGGTATCAGGCTAGGCGATGTGGTATCAGGCTAGGTGGTGTGGTATCAGGCTAGGTGATGTGGTATCAGGCTAGGTGATGTGGTATCAGACTAGGTGATGCTGATGTGGTATCAGGCTAGGTGGTGTGGTATCAGGCTAGGTGATGTGGTATCAGACTAGGTGATGCTGATGTGGTATCAGGCTAGGTGGTGTGGTATCAGGCTAGGTGATGTGGTATCAGGCTAGGTGATGTGGTATCAGACTAGGTGATGTGGTATCAGACTAGGTGATGCTGATGTGGTATCAGACTAGGTGATGTGGTATCATTCTAGGTGATGTGGTATCAGGCTAGGTGATGTGGTATCAGACTAGGTGATGTGGTATCAGACTAGGTGATGCTGATGTGGTATCAGGCTAGGTGATGTGGTATCAGACTAGGTGATGTGGTATCAGACTAGGTGATGTGGTATCAGACTAGGTGATGTGGTATCAGGCTAGGTGATGTGGTATCAGGCTAGGTGATGTGGTATCAGGCTAGGTGATGTGGTATCAGGCTAGGTGATGTGGTATCAGACTAGGTGATGCTGATGTGGTATCAGGCTAGGTGGTGTGGTATCAGACTAGGTGATGTGGTATCAGGCTAGGTGATGTGGTATCAGACTAGGTGATGTGGTATCAGACTAGGTGATGCTGATGTGGTATCAGGCTAGGTGATGTGGTATCAGACTAGGTGATGTGGTATCAGACTAGGTGATGTGGTATCAGACTAGGTGATGTGGTATCAGGCTAGGTGATGTGGTATCAGGCTAGGTGATGTGGTATCAGCCTAGGTGATGTGGTATCAGACTAGGTGATGTGGTATCAGGCTAGGTGATGTGGTATCAGGCTAGGTGGTGTGGTATCAGGCTAGGTGGTGTGGTATCAGACTAGGTGATGTGGTATCAGACTAGGTGGTGTGGTATCAGACTAGGTGGTGTGGTATCAGACTAGGTTATGTGGTATCAGACTAGGTGATGTGGTATCAGGCTAGGTGGTGTGGTATCAGGCTAGGTGATGTGGTATCAGACTAGGTGATGTGGTATCAGGCTAGGTGATGTGGAATCAGGCTAGGTGATGTGGTATCAGACTAGGTGATGTGGTATCAGACTAGGTGATGTGGTTATAGACTAGGTGATGTGGTATCAGACTAGGTGATGTGGTATCAGACTAGGTGATGTGGTATTAGACTAGGTGATGTGGTATCAGGCTAGGTGATGTGGTATCAGGCTAGGCGATGTGGTATCAGGCTAGGTGGTGTGGTATCAGGCTAGGTGGTGTGGTATCAGGCTAGGTGAATTGGTATCAGACTAGGTGATGCTGATGTGGTATCAGGCTAGGTGGTGTGGTATCAGGCTAGGTGATGTGGTATCAGACTAGGTGATGCTTATGTGGTATCAGGCTAGGTGGTGTGGTATCAGGCTAGGTGATGTGGTATCAGGCTAGGTGATGTGGTATCAGACTAGGTGATATGGTATCAGACTAGGTGATGCTGATGTGGTATCAGGCTAGGTGATGTGGTATCAGACTAGAGAATGTGGTATCAGGTTAGGTGATGTGGTATCAGGCTAGGTGGTGTGGTATCAGATTAGGTGATGTGGTATCAGACTAGGTGATGTGGTATCAGGTTAGGTGATGTGGTATCAGGCTAGGTGATGTGGTATCAGACTAGGTGATGTGGTATCAGACTAGGTGATGTGGTATCAGACTAGGTGATGTGGTATCAGGCTAGGTGATGTGGTATCAGGCTAGGTGATGTGGTATCAGACTAGGTGATGTGGTATCAGACTAGGTGATGTGGTATCAGACTAGGTGATGTGGTATCAGGCTAGGTGATGTGGTATCAGACTAGGTGATGTGGTATCAGACTAGGTGATGTGGTATCAAACTAGGTGATGTGGTATCAGACTAGGTGATGTGGTATCAGGCTAGGTGATGTGGTATCAGACTAGGTGATGTGGTATCAGACTAGGTGATGTGGTATCAGACTAGGTGGTGTGGTATCAGGCTAGGTGATGTGGTATCAGACTAGGTGGTGTGGTATCAGGCTAGGTGATGTGGTATCAGACTAGGTGATGCTGATGTGGTATCAGGCTATGTGATGTGGTATCAGGCTAGGTGATGTGTTATCAGACTAGGTGTTGTGGTATCAGGCTAGGTGATGTGGTATCAGACTAGGTGATGTGGTATCAGACTAGGTGATGTGGTATCAGACTAGGTGATGCTGATGTGGTATCAGACTAGGTGATGTGGTATCAGACTAGGTGATGTGGTATCAGACTAGGTGGTGTGGTATCAGGCTAGGTGATGTGGTATCAGACTAGGTGATGTGGTATCAGGCTAGGTGATGTGTTATCAGGCTAGGTGATGTGGTATCAGACTAGGTGATGTGGTATCAGGCTAGGTGATTTGGTATCCGGCTAGGTGATGTGGTATCAGACTAGGTGATGTGGTATCAGACTAGAGAATGTGGTATTAGACTAGGTGGTGTGGTATCAGGCTAGGTGATGTGGTATCAGACTAGGTGATGTGGTATCAGACTAGGTGATGTGGTATCAGACTAGGTGGTGTGGTATCAGACTAGGTGGTGTGGTATCAGACTAGGTGATGTGGTGTCAGACTAGGTGATGTGGTATCAGACTAGGTGATGTGGTATCAGGCTAGGTGATGTGGTATCAGGCTAGGTGATGTGGTATCAGGCTAGGCGATGTGGTATCAGGCTAGGTGGTGTGGTATCAGGCTAGGTGATGTGGTATCAGGCTAGGTGATGTGGTATCAGACTAGGTGATGCTGATGTGGTATCAGGCTAGGTGGTGTGGTATCAGGCTAGGTGATGTGGTATCAGACTAGGTGATGCTGATGTGGTATCAGGCTAGGTGGTGTGGTATCAGGCTAGGTGATGTGGTATCAGGCTAGGTGATGTGGTATCAGACTAGGTGATGTGGTATCAGACTAGGTGATGCTGATGTGGTATCAGGCTAGGTGATGTGGTATCAGACTAGGTGATGTGGTATCAGACTAGGTGATGTGGTATCAGACTAGGTGATGTGGTATCAGGCTAGGTGATGTGGTATCAGGCTAGGTGATGTGGTATCAGGCTAGGTGATGTGGTATCAGACTAGGTGATGTGGTATCAGACTAGGTGATGTGTTATCAGACTAGGTGTTGTGGTATCAGGCTAGGTGATGTGGTATCAGACTAGGTGATGTGGTATCAGACTAGGTGATGTGGTATCAGACTAGGTGATGTGGTATCAGACTAGGTGATGTGGTATCAGGCTAGGTGGTGTGGTATCAGACTAGGTGATGTGGTATCAGACTAGGTGATGTGGTATCAGGCTAGGTGATGTGGTATCAGGTTAGGTGATGTGGTATCAGGCTAGGTGATGTGGTATCAGGCTGCGTGGTGTGGTATCAGACTAGGTGATGTGGTGTCAGGCTGAGAGGTCTTATTTAAGGAAAATCTAAATTATTAATTTGAGGCCTCATTATTACTGCTTCCTGTTACAGAGAGAGAGGGTAAAAATCAATGGACTTCTCAGAAACCGCCTTAATGCAAACACACTCACACACACAATCACTCTCTAGCCTTTCCTTACTGGTTGGCTAATAGAGAGTGTTTGTTTTTACTGAAGGATGTTTGATGTTGTGATGTGATGGCTGAATTATGTTTGATGTTCTGATGTGATGGCTGAAGAATGTTTGATGTTGTGATGTGATGGATGAATGTTGTTTGATGTTCTGATGTGATGGCTGAAGGATGTTGTATGTTGTGATGTGATGGCTGAATTATGTTTGATGTTCTGATGTGATGGCTGAATTATGTTTGATGTTGTGATGTGATGGCTGAATTATGTTTGATGTTCTGATGTGATGGCTGAATTATGTTTGATGTTGTGATGTGATGGCTGAAGGATGGTTGATGTTCTGATGTGATGGCTGAATGATGTTTGATGTTGTGATGTGATGGCTGAAGGATGGTTGATGTTCTGATATGATGGCTGAATGATGTTTGATGTTGTGATGTGATGGCTGAATTATGTTTGATGTTCTGATGTGATGGCTGAATGATGTTTGATGTTGTGATGTGATGGCTGAAGGATGTTTGATGTTGTGATGTGATGGCTGAAGGATGGTTGATGTTCTGATATGATGGCTGAATGATGTTTGATGTTGTGATGTGATGGCTGAAGGATGTTTGATGTTGTGATGTGATGGCTGAAGGATGGTTGATGTTCTGATGTGATGGCTGAATTATGTTTGATGTTCTGATGTGATGGCTGAAGGATGTTTGATGTTGTGATGTGATGGCTGAAGGATGTTTGATGTTGTGATGTGATGGCTGAAGTATGATGTTCTTATATTATGGCTGAAGGATGTTTGATGTTGTGATGTGATGGCTGAAGTATGATGTTCTTATATTATGGCTGAAGGATGTTTGATGTTGTGATGTGATGGCTGAAGGATGTTTGATGTTGTGATGTGATGGCTGAAGGATGATGTTCTGATGTGATGGCTGAAGGATGATGTTGTGATGTGATGGCTGAATTATGTTTGATGTTCTGATGTGATGGCTGAAGGATGATGTTCTGATGTGATGGCTGAAGGATGATGTTCTTATATTATGGCTGAAGGATGGTTGATGTTGTGATATGATGGCTGAATTATGTTTGATGTTCTGATGTGATGGCAGAAGGATGGTTGATGTTGTGATGGCTGTCTGCTCCAGTCATTTATTGGCATGGGAAATGTGTTTTCATTGTCAAAGCAAGTGACAACAAAAAAAACACAAAAAAAACAACAAAGTGAATGAAACAAAACAAAGACCAAAACAATTAGATATTAACAGTAAACATTACTCACACAAAACAATTTCAAGAGAATAACAGTGTATAAAATATTGTTAGGTGTCACGCCCTGACCTTAGAGAGCCTTTTATTCTCAAATTGGTTTAGGTCGGGGTGTGACTAGGGTGGATACTCTAGTTTTGTTATTTCTATGTTGGCCTGGTATGGTTCCCAATCAGAGGCAGCTGTCTATCGTTGTCTCCCACTGTGTTTTTGTGGGATCTTGTTTGTGTTTATTTGCCTTAAGCACTGCTTAGCTTCACGTTCGTTTTGTTCTTTATTGTTTTTTTGCCGGTTCCCGTAATAAAGACGATGAACCCCGCTGCATTCTGGTCCGATTCTTACAACAGCGATCGTGACATTAGGAAGTGCAGCTCAGTTTCCACCTCATTTCCTCTCTCTCTCTCTCTCTCTCTGTCTCTCTGTCTCTCTGTCTCTCAACTCAATTCAATTAAAGGGATTTATTGGCATGGGAAACATATGTTACCATCGCCAAAGCAAGTGAAATAGGCAATAAACAAAATAGAGTAGATGTCCTAACCGACTTGTCAAAACTATAGTTTATTAACAAGAAGTTTGTGGTGGTTGAAAAACGAGTTAACTTCCTGTCTCTCTCTCTCTCTCTCTCTCTCTCTCTGTCTCTCTCTCTCTCTCTCTGTCTCTCTCTCTCTCTCTCTCTCTCTCTCTCTCTCTCTGTCTCTCTGTCTCTCTGTCTCTCTCTCTCTCTCTCTCTCTCTCTCTCTCTCTCTCTCTCTCTCTCTCTCTCTCTCTTTCTGTCTCTGTCTCTGTCTCTGTCTCTGTCTCTGTCTCTGTCTCTGTCTCTCTCTCTCTCTCTCTCTCTCTCTCTCTCTCTCTCTCTCTCTCTCTCTCTCTGTCTCTCTCTCTCTGTCTCTCTGTCTCTCTCTCTCTCTCTCTCTCTCTCTCTCTCTCTCTCTCTGTCTCTGTCTCTGTCTCTGTCTCTGTCTCTGTCTCTGTCTCTGTCTCTCTCTCTGTCTCTCTCTCTGTCTCTCTCTCTCTCTCTCTCTCATTTCCTGTTCTCAACAACATTATACTGTAGAAGACATGTTTGATATCTGCATGTAAAAGAACCCAAGCGTAGTGTGAGGGGTTGAATTACACCCTGCCTATTTAGGGTTACATTTTTACATTTTTTTTTGAATTACACCCTGCCTATTTAGGGTTACATTTTTACATTTTTATTATATTTAGGGTTTGGATCTATATTCTCGTTGAGCCCCCCTGATTTATGGGAGTGGCCCCTCCCCCCGCTGGACATTAACTGGACTCCTGTCTGCAGTAACATGTGATTATCAGAGCATGACTACACTGTTAACCTTCCTTTATCCTCTTCTGACGCTATCTCCATCTCTCTCTCTGACTCTCTCTGCATCTCTATCTATCTCTCTCTCTCTTTCTATCTCTCTCTCTCTGTCTCTCTCTGTCTCTCTCTGTCTCTATCTCTCTCTCCCTCTCTCTCCTCCTAGACCTGATCACTCAGCATAATGCTGGTGCGGTGCAACGGAGTTTTAGGTCAGGAGTTTCATTATTCATCAGGTATTCTGACTCGGAGGTGAAATCAGGTCTAAAGTCTGGCCCTGACTGGCTGAGGAGAGATCTGTTAGGATAATAACCTGCCCTCAACATGCTGACAACATTCTCTCGACATTCTGACAACTATCTCTCAACATCCTGAAACTTTTTCTTAACATTCTGACCACAATCTCTCAACATTCTGACAACGTTCTCTCAACATTCTGAAAACGTTCTGTCTACATTCTGAAAACATTCTCACAACATTCTGAAAACGTTCTCTCAACATTCTGACGACGTGTACATACCACTGAAACAACAGTGCTAACATAAATCATTGGCTTTCTCTGCAGTCTTTGCTCTTCCCAGAAACATATTACAGTAATTCCATTAGTACTGTACTATTCTAGAAACGTATTACAGTAATTCCATTAGTACTGTACTATTCCAGAAACATATTACAGTAAATCCAGTAGTACTGTACTATTCTAGAAACGTATTACAGTAATTCCATTAGTACTGTACTATTCTAGAAACGTATTACAGTAATTCCAGTAGTACTGTACTATTCCAGAAACATATTACAGTAATTCCATTAGTACTTTACTATTCCAGAATCATATTACAGTAAATCCAGTAGTACTGTACTCTTCCAGAAACATATTACAGTAATTCCATTAGTACTGTACTATTCATATATATGGGTATACTGTATGTATGGGTATACTGTATATATGGGTATACTGTATATATGGGTGTACTGTATATAGTACTGTATATATGGGTGTACTGTATATATGGGTGTACTGTATGTATGGGTATGCTGTATGTATGGGTATAGTGTATATATGGGTATACTGTATATATGGGTGTACTGTATATAGTACTGTATGTATGGGTATACTGTATGTATGGGTGTACTGTATATAGTACTGTATGTATGGGTGTACTGTATATATGTGTGTACTGTATGTACAAGTGTACTGTACATAGTACTGTATGTATGGGTATACTGTATGTATGGGTGTACTGTATATAGTACTGTATGTATTGGTATACTGTATGTATGGGTGTACTGTATATAGTACTGTATGTATGGGTGTACTGTATATAGTACTGTATGTATGGGTATACTGTATGTATGGGTGTACTGTATATAGTACTGTATGTATGGGTGTACTGTATATATGTGTGTACTGTATGTACAAGTGTACTGTACATAGTACTGTATGTATGGGTATACTGTATGTATGGGTGTACTGTATATAGTACTGTATGTATTGGTATACTGTATGTATGGGTGTACTGTATATAGTACTGTATGTATGGGTGTACTGTATATAGTACTCTATGTATGGGTGTACTTTATATATGGGTGTACTGTATATAGTACTGTATGTATGGGTGTACTGTATATAGTACTGTATGTATGGGTGTACTGTGTATAGTACTGTATGTATGGGTGTACTGTATATAGTAATGTATGTATGGGTGTGCTGTATATAGTATTGTATGTATGGGTGTACTGTATATATGGGTGTACTGTATATATTTGTGTACTGTATGTACAAGTGTACTGTACATACACTCTAGTCTGTTTTAATACTGGGGTGACTGCAGGGGAAAGGGTTTGGTCTAGTCTGTTTTAATACAGGGGTGACTGCAGGGGAAAGGGTTTGGTCTAGTCTGTTTTAATACAGGGGTGACTGCAGGGGAAAGGGGTCGGTCTAGTCTGTTTTAATACAGGGGTGACTGCAGGGGAAAGGGTTCGGTCTAGTCTGTTTTAATACAGGGGTGACTGCAGGGGAAAGGGTTCGGTCTAGGCTGTTTTAATACAGGGGTGACTGCAGGGGAAAGGGTTCTGTCTAGTCTGTTTTAATACAGGGGTGACTGCAGGGGAAAGGGTTCGGTCTAGGCTGTTTTAATACAGGGGTGACTGCAGGGGAAAGGGTTCTGTCTAGTCTGTTTTAATACTGGGGTGACTGCAGGGGAAAGGGTTCGGTCTAGTCTGTTTTAATACAGGGGTGACTGCAGGGGAAATGGTTCGGTCTGGCTGTTTTTATCATGCTACAACTGAAGGACGAATGTTGGAATTTATGTAGCTGGTACAGTACACTTTCTGTTTACCAAATCGTGTGTGTGGTGTGTGTGTGTGTCCATACTAGGGCGTGGTCTGTCTGTCTCTCCCTGTCTTTTCTCTCTCCCTCTCATCTCATCATCTCTCTCTCTCTCTCTCTCTCTCTCCCTCATTCCCTCTGTCTCTCTCTCTCTCTCTCTCCCTCATTCCCTCTGTCTCTCTCTCTCATTCCACCTCTCTCTCTCCCATTCCCTCTCTCTCTCTAACCTCCCTGGTTGTACTGCTGGGCAGAGTGAGTGGCTTAGCTGGCATTCTCTCTCTCTGAATTGAATTGAATTGAAAATTGAATTTGCTTTATTGGCATGATGTAACAATGTACATATTGCCAAAGCTTATTTTGGATATTTACAATATAAAAATAAATAAAAATGAGAATCAAAATTGTCAACGGGACAACAGTAACAACAATAACTAAGTGTCAAAATAACCTTACATTCAACAATAACAATAAACATACAGTAGAGGACATGTGCAGGTTGATTGGTCTGTCAGACACTGTCACTCAACTTATGGCAGGCAGCAATGTAGTGCGCTGCCAACCCACAGCTCTCTGCGTCCTCCCCCAACAGGACGGGTAGCCTATCCTCATCAGAGAGGTCTTTGAAACCTTGAATAAGGGTTTCAAATTGGGGGAAATGACACTT
>NW_026601330.1:0-58115 GCF_029448725.1 Salvelinus fontinalis
AGGGCCGCTAGAGTTGGGCCCAGGGCCGCTAGAGTTGGGCCCAGGGCCGCTAGAGTTGGGCCCAGGGCCGCTAGAGTTGGGCCCAGGCCTGCTAGAGTTGGGCCCAGGCCTGCTAGAGTTGGGCCCAGGGCAGCTAGAGTTGGGCCCAGGGCCGCTAGAGTTGGGCCCAGGGCCGCTAGAGTTGGGCCCAGTGCCGCTAGAGTTGGGCCCAGGCCTGCTAGAGTTGGGCCCAGGGTCGCTAGAGTTGGGCCCAGGCCTGCTAGAGTTGGGCCCAGGGCCGATAGAGTTGGGCCCAGGGCCGCTAGAGTTGGGCCCAGGGCCGCTAGAGTTGGGCCCAGGGCTGCTAGAGTTGGGCCCAGGGCTCCTAGAATTGGGCCCAGGGCTCCTAGAGTTGGTTCCAGGGCAGCTAGAGTTGGGCCCAGGACCGCTAGAGTTGGGCCCAGGGCCGCTAGAGTTGGGCCCAGGGCCGCTAGAGTTGGGCCCAGGGCCGCTAGAGTTGGGCCCAGGCCTGCTAGAGTTGGGCCCAGGCCTGCTAGAGTTGGGCCCAGGGCAGCTAGAGTTGGGCCCAGGGCCGCTAGAGTTGTGCCCAGGGCCGCTAGAGTTGGGCCCAGTGCCGCTAGAGTTGGGCCCAGGCCTGCTAGAGTTGGGCCCAGGGTCGCTAGAGTTGGGCCCAGGGCAGCTAGAGTTGAGCCCAGGGCTCCTAGAGTTTGGCCCAGGGCTCCTAGAGATGGGCCCAGGACCGCTAGAGTTGGGCCCAGGGCCGCTAGAGTTGGGCCCAGGCCTGCTAGAGTTGGTTCCAGGGCCGCTAGAGTTGGGCGCAGGGCCGCTAGAGTTTGGCCCAGTGCCGCTAGAGTTGGGCCCAGGCCTGCTAGAGTTGGGCCCAGGCCTGCTAGAGTTGGGCCCAGGTCTGCTAGAGTTGGGCCCAGGGCTGCTACAGTTGGGCCCAGAGCTGCTAGAGTTGGGCCCAGGGCTCCTAGAGTTGGGCCCAGGGCTGCTAGCGTTGGGCCCAGGGCTGCTAGAGTTGGGCCCATGCCTCCTAGAGTTAGGCCCAGGGCTCCTAGAGTTGGGCCCAGGGCTCCAAGAGTTGGGCCCAGGCCCGCTAGAGTTGGGCACAGGCCTGCTAGAGTTGGGCCCAGGGTCGCTAGAGTTGGGCCCAGGGCCGCTAGAGTTGGGCCCAGGGCCGCTAGAGTTGGGACCAGGGCCGCTAGAGTTGGGCCCAGGGCCTCTAGAGTTGGGCCCAAGGCTCCTAGAGTTGGGCCCAGGGCTGCTAGAGTTGGGCCCAGGACTGCTAGAGTTGGGCCCAGGGCTCATAGAGTTGGGCCCAGGGCTCCTAGAATTGGGCCCAGGGCTCCTAGAATTGGGCCCAGGGCTCCTAGAGTTGGTCCCAGGACCGCTAGAGTTGGGCCCAGGGCTGCTAGAGTTGGGCCCAGGGCCGCTAGAGTTGGGCCCAGGTCTGCTAGAGTTGGGCCCAGGGCTGCTAGAGTTGGGCCCAGGGCTGCTAGAGTTGGGCCCAGGGCTCCTAGAATTGGGCCCAGGGCTCCTAGAGTTGGGCCCAGGGCCGCTAGATTTGGGCCCAGGGCAGCTAGAGTTGGGCCCAGGACCGCTAGAGTTGGGCCCAGGGCTCATAGAGTTGGGACCAGGGCCGCTAGAGTTGGGCCCAGGGCCGCTAGAGTTGGGCCCAGGGCCGCTAGAGTTGGGCCCAGGGCCGCTAGAGTTGGGCCCAGGGCCGCTAGAGTTGGGCCCAGGCCTGCTAGAGTTGGGCCCAGGCCTGCTAGAGTTGGGCCCAGGGCAGCTAGAGTTGGGCCCAGGGCCGCTAGAGTTGGGCCCAGGGCCGCTAGAGTTGGGCCCAGTGCCGCTAGAGTTGGGCCCAGGCCTGCTAGAGTTGGGCCCAGGGTCGCTAGAGTTGGGCCCAGGCCTGCTAGAGTTGGGCCCAGGGCCGATAGAGTTGGGCCCAGGGCCGCTAGAGTTGGGCCCAGGGTCGCTAGAGTTGGGCCCAGGGCCGCTAGAGTTGGGCCCAGGGCCGCTAGAGTTGGGACCAGGGCCGCTAGAGTTGGGCCCAGGGCCTCTAGAGTTGGGCCCAAGGCTCCTAGAGTTGGGCCCAGGGCTGCTAGAGTTGGGCCCAGGACTGCTAGAGTTGGGCCCAGGGCTCATAAAGTTGGGCCCAGGGCTCCTAGAATTGGGCCCAGGGCTCCTAGAATTGGGCCCAGGGCTCCTAGAGTTGGTCCCAGGACCGCTAGAGTTGGGCCCAGGGCTGCTAGAGTTGGGCCCAGGGCCGCTAGAGTTGGGCCCAGGTCTGCTAGAGTTGGGCCCAGGGCTGCTAGAGTTGGGCCCAGGGCTGCTAGAGTTGGGCCCAGGGCTCCTAGAATTGGGCCCAGGGCTCCTAGAGTTGGGCCCAGGCCTGCTAGAGTTGGGCCCAGGGTCGCTAGAGTTGGGCCCAGGCCTGCTAGAGTTGGGCCCAGGGCCGATAGAGTTGGGCCCAGGGCCGCTAGAGTTGGGCCCAGGGCCGCTAGAGTTGGGCCCAGGGCTGCTAGAGTTGGGCCCAGGGCTCCTAGAATTGGGCCCAGGGCTCCTAGAGTTGGTTCCAGGGCAGCTAGAGTTGGGCCCAGGACCGCTAGAGTTGGGCCCAGGGCCGCTAGAGTTGGGCCCAGGGCCGCTAGAGTTGGGCCCAGGGCCGCTAGAGTTGGGCCCAGGCCTGCTAGAGTTGGGCCCAGGCCTGCTAGAGTTGGGCCCAGGGCAGCTAGAGTTGGGCCCAGGGCCGCTAGAGTTGTGCCCAGGGCCGCTAGAGTTGGGCCCAGTGCCGCTAGAGCTGGGCCCAGGCCTGCTAGAGTTGGGCCCAGGCCTGCTAGAGTTGGGCCCAGGTCTGCTAGAGTTGGGCCCAGGGCTGCTACAGTTGGGCCCAGAGCTGCTAGAGTTGGGCCCAGGGCTCCTAGAGTTGGGCCCAGGGCTGCTAGCGTTGGGCCCAGGGCTGCTAGAGTTGGGCCCATGCCTCCTAGAGTTGGGCCCAGGGCTCCTAGAGTTGGGCCCAGGGCTCCAAGAGTTGGGCCCAGGCCCGCTAGAGTTGGGCACAGGCCTGCTAGAGTTGGGCCCAGGGTCGCTAGAGTTGGGCCCAGGGCCGCTAGAGTTGGGCCCAGGGCCGCTAGAGTTGGGACCAGGGCCGCTAGAGTTGGGCCCAGGGCCTCTAGAGTTGGGCCCAAGGCTCCTAGAGTTGGGCCCAGGGCTGCTAGAGTTGGGCCCAGGACTGCTAGAGTTGGGCCCAGGGCTCATAGAGTTGGGCCCAGGGCTCCTAGAATTGGGCCCAGGGCTCCTAGAATTGGGCCCAGGGCTCCTAGAGTTGGTCCCAGGACCGCTAGAGTTGGGCCCAGGGCTGCTAGAGTTGGGCCCAGGGCCGCTAGAGTTGGGCCCAGGTCTGCTAGAGTTGGGCCCAGGGCTGCTAGAGTTGGGCCCAGGGCTGCTAGAGTTGGGCCCAGGGCTCCTAGAATTGGGCCCAGGGCTCCTAGAGTTGGGCCCAGGGCCGCTAGATTTGGGCCCAGGGCAGCTAGAGTTGGGCCCAGGACCGCTAGAGTTGGGCCCAGGGCTCATAGAGTTGGGACCAGGGCCGCTAGAGTTGGGCCCAGGGCCGCTAGAGTTGGGCCCAGGGCCGCTAGAGTTGGGCCCAGGGCCGCTAGAGTTGGGCCCAGGGCCGCTAGAGTTGGGCCCAGGCCTGCTAGAGTTGGGCCCAGGCCTGCTAGAGTTGGGCCCAGGGCAGCTAGAGTTGGGCCCAGGGCCGCTAGAGTTGGGCCCAGGGCCGCTAGAGTTGGGCCCAGTGCCGCTAGAGTTGGGCCCAGGCCTGCTAGAGTTGGGCCCAGGACTGCTAGAGTTGGGCCCAGGGCTCATAGAGTTGGGCCCAGGGCTCCTAGAATTGGGCCCAGGGCTCCTAGAATTGGGCCCAGGGCTCCTAGAGTTGGTCCCAGGACTGCTAGAGTTGGGCCCAGGGCTGCTAGAGTTGGGCCCAGGGCCGCTAGAGTTGGGCCCAGGTCTGCTAGAGTTGGGCCCAGGGCTGCTAGAGTTGGAACTAGGGCTGCTAGAGTTGGGCCCAGGGCTCCTAGAATTGGGCCCAGGGCTCCTAGCGTTGGGCCCAGGGCTGCTAGAGTTGGGCCCATGCCTCCTAGAGTTGGGCCCAGGGCTCCTAGAGTTGGGCCCAGGGCTCCAAGAGTTGGGCCCAGGCCCGCTAGAGTTGGGCACAGGCCTGCTAGAGTTGGGCCCAGGGTCGCTAGAGTTGGGCCCAGGGCCGCTAGAGTTGGGCCCAGGGCCGCTAGAGTTGGGACCAGGGCCGCTAGAGTTGGGCCCAGGGCCTCTAGAGTTGGGCCCAAGGCTCCTAGAGTTGGGCCCAGGGCTGCTAGAGTTGGGCCCAGGACTGCTAGAGTTGGGCCCAGGGCTCATAGAGTTGGGCCCAGGGCTCCTAGAATTGGGCCCAGGGCTCCTAGAATTGGGCCCAGGGCTCCTAGAGTTGGTCCCAGGACCGCTAGAGTTGGGCCCAGGGCTGCTAGAGTTGGGCCCAGGGCCGCTAGAGTTGGGCCCAGGTCTGCTAGAGTTGGGCCCAGGGCTGCTAGAGTTGGGCCCAGGGCTGCTAGAGTTGGGCCCAGGGCTCCTAGAATTGGGCCCAGGGCTCCTAGAGTTGGGCCCAGGGCCGCTAGATTTGGGCCCAGGGCAGCTAGAGTTGGGCCCAGGACCGCTAGAGTTGGGCCCAGGGCTCATAGAGTTGGGACCAGGGCCGCTAGAGTTGGGCCCAGGGCCGCTAGAGTTGGGCCCAGGGCCGCTAGAGTTGGGCCCAGGGCCGCTAGAGTTGGGCCCAGGGCCGCTAGAGTTGGGCCCAGGCCTGCTAGAGTTGGGCCCAGGCCTGCTAGAGTTGGGCCCAGGGCAGCTAGAGTTGGGCCCAGGGCCGCTAGAGTTGGGCCCAGGGCCGCTAGAGTTGGGCCCAGTGCCGCTAGAGTTGGGCCCAGGCCTGCTAGAGTTGGGCCCAGGACTGCTAGAGTTGGGCCCAGGGCTCATAGAGTTGGGCCCAGGGCTCCTAGAATTGGGCCCAGGGCTCCTAGAATTGGGCCCAGGGCTCCTAGAGTTGGTCCCAGGACTGCTAGAGTTGGGCCCAGGGCTGCTAGAGTTGGGCCCAGGGCCGCTAGAGTTGGGCCCAGGTCTGCTAGAGTTGGGCCCAGGGCTGCTAGAGTTGGAACTAGGGCTGCTAGAGTTGGGCCCAGGGCTCCTAGAATTGGGCCCAGGGCTCCTAGAGTTGGGCCCAGGGCCGCTAGAGTTGGGCCCAGGGCAGCTAGAGTTGGGCCCAGGACCGCTAGAGTTGGGCCCAGGGCTCATAGAGTTGGGACCAGGGCCGCTAGAGTTGGGCCCAGGGCCGCTAGAGTTGGGCCCAGGGCCGCTAGAGTTGGGCCCAGGGCCGCTAGAGTTGGGCCCAGGGCCGCTAGAGTTGGGCCCAGGGCCGCTAGAGTTGGGCCCAGGGCCGCTAGAGTTGGGCCCAGGCCTGCTAGAGTTGGGCCCAGGCCTGCTAGAGTTGGGCCCAGGGCCGCTAGAGTTGGGCCCAGGAAAACTAGAGTTGGGCCCAGTGCCGCTAGAGTTGGGCCCAGGCCTGCTAGAGTTGGGCCCAGGGCCGCTAGAGTTGGGCCCAGGGCCGCTAGAGTTGGGCCCAGGGCCGCTAGAGTTGGGCCCAGGGCAGCTAGAGTTGGGCCCAGGGCTCCTAGAGTTGGGCCCAGGGCCGCTAGAGTTGGGCCCAGGGCCGCTAGAGTTGGGCCCAGGGCTCCTAGAGTTGGGCCCAGGGCCGCTAGAGTTAGGCCCATGGCTCCTAGAGTTGGGCCCAGGGCCGCTAGAGTTGGGCCCAGGGCCGCTAGAGTTGGGCCCAGGGCCGCTAGAGTTGGCCCGAGGGCCGCTAGAGTTGGGCCCAGGGCCGCTAGAGTTGGGCCCAGGGCCGCTAGATTTGGGCCCAGGCCTGCTAGAGTTGGGCCCAGGCCTGCTAGAGTTGGGCCCAGGGCAGCTAGAGTTGGGCCCAGGGCCGCTAGAGTTGGGCCCAGGGCCGCTAGAGTTGGGCCCAGTGCCGCTAGAGTTGGGCCCAGGCCTGCTAGAGTTGGGCCCAGGGTCGCTAGAGTTGGGCCCAGGCCTGCTAGAGTTGGGCCCAGGGCTCCTAGAGTTGGGCCCAGGGCCGCTAGAGTTGGGCCCAGGGCCATTAGAGTTGGGCCCAGGGCCGCTAGAGTTGGGCCCAGGGCCGCTAGAGTTGGGCCCAGGGCCGCTAGAGTTGGGCCCAGGGCCGCTAGAGTTGGGCCCAGGCCTGCTAGAGTTGGGCCCAGGCCTGCTAGAGTTGGGCCCAGGGCAGCTAGAGTTGGGCCCAGGGCCGCTAGAGTTGGGCCCAGGGCCGCTAGAGTTGGGCCCAGTGCCGCTAGAGTTGGGCCCAGGCCTGCTAGAGTTGGGCCCAGGACTGCTAGAGTTGGGCCCAGGGCTCATAGAGTTGGGCCCAGGGCTCCTAGAATTGGGCCCAGGGCTCCTAGAATTGGGCCCAGGGCTCCTAGAGTTGGTCCCAGGACTGCTAGAGTTGGGCCCAGGGCTGCTAGAGTTGGGCCCAGGGCCGCTAGAGTTGGGCCCAGGTCTGCTAGAGTTGGGCCCAGGGCTGCTAGAGTTGGAACTAGGGCTGCTAGAGTTGGGCCCAGGGCTCCTAGAATTGGGCCCAGGGCTCCTAGAGTTGGGCCCAGGGCCGCTAGAGTTGGGCCCAGGGCAGCTAGAGTTGGGCCCAGGACCGCTAGAGTTGGGCCCAGGGCTCATAGAGTTGGGACCAGGGCCGCTAGAGTTGGGCCCAGGGCCGCTAGAGTTGGGCCCAGGGCCGCTAGAGTTGGGCCCAGGGCCGCTAGAGTTGGGCCCAGGGCCGCTAGAGTTGGGCCCAGGGCCGCTAGAGTTGGGCCCAGGCCTGCTAGAGTTGGGCCCAGGCCTGCTAGAGTTGGGCCCAGGGCCGCTAGAGTTGGGCCCAGGAAAACTAGAGTTGGGCCCAGTGCCGCTAGAGTTGGGCCCAGGCCTGCTAGAGTTGGGCCCAGGGCCGCTAGAGTTGGGCCCAGGGCCGCTAGAGTTGGGCCCAGGGCCGCTAGAGTTGGGCCCAGGGCAGCTAGAGTTGGGCCCAGGGCTCCTAGAGTTGGGCCCAGGGCCGCTAGAGTTGGGCCCAGGGCCGCTAGAGTTGGGCCCAGGGCTCCTAGAGTTGGGCCCAGGGCCGCTAGAGTTAGGCCCATGGCTCCTAGAGTTGGGCCCAGGGCCGCTAGAGTTGGGCCCAGGGCCGCTAGAGTTGGGCCCAGGGCCGCTAGAGTTGGCCCGAGGGCCGCTAGAGTTGGGCCCAGGGCCGCTAGAGTTGGGCCCAGGGCCGCTAGATTTGGGCCCAGGGCCGCTAGAGTTGGGCCCAGGGCCGCTAGAGTTCGGCCCAGGGCCCCTAGAGTTGGGCCCAGGGCCCCTAGAGTTGGGCCCAGGGTCGCTAGAGTTGGGCCCAGGACCGCTAGAGTTGGGCCCAGGGCCGCTAGAGTTGGGCCCAGGTCCGCTAGAGTTGGGCCCAGGGCCTCTAGAGTTGGGCCCAAGGCTCCTAGAGTTGGGCCCAGGGCTGCTAGAGTTGGGCCCAGGACTGCTAGAGTTGGGCCCAGGGCTCATAGAGTTGGGCCCAGGGCTCCTAGAATTAGGCCCAGGGCTCCTAGAATTGGGCCCAGGGCTCCTAGAGTTGGGCCCAGGGCTGCTAGATTTGGGCCCAGGGCAGCTAGAGTTGGGCCCAGGACCGCTAGAGTTGGGCCCAGGGCTCATAGAGTTGGGACCAGGGCCGCTAGAGTTGGGCCCAGGGCCGCTAGAGTTGGGCCCAGGGCCGCTAGAGTTGGGCCCAGGGCCGCTAGAGTTGGGCCCAGGGCCGCTAGAGTTGGGCCCAGGGCCGCTAGAGTTGGGCCCAGGCCTGCTAGAGTTGGGCCCAGGCCTGCTAGAGTTGGGCCCAGGGCAGCTAGAGTTGGGCACCGGGCCGCTAGAGTTGGGCCCAGGGCCGCTAGAGTTGGGCCCAGTGCCGCTAGAGTTGGGCCCAGGCCTGCTAGAGTTGGGCCCAGGGTCGCTAGAGTTGGGCCCAGGCCTGCTAGAGTTGGGCCCAGGGCCGATAGAGTTGGGCCCAGGGCCGCTAGAGTTGGGCCCAGGCCGCTAGAGTTGGGCCCAGGGCAGCTAGAGTTGGGCCCAGGGCTCCTAGAGTTGGGCCCAGGGCCGCTAGAGTTGGGCCCAGGGCCATTAGAGTTGGGCCCAGGGCCGCTAGAGTTGGGCCCAGGGCCGCTAGAGTTGGGCCCAGGGCCGCTAGAGTTGGGCCCAGGGCCGCTAGAGTTGGGCCCAGGGGCGCTAGAGTTGTGCCCAGGGCCGCTAGAGTTGGGCCCAGGCCTGCTAGAGTTGGGCCCAGGCCTGCTAGAGTTGGGCCCAGGGCAGCTAGAGTTGGGCCCAGGGCCGCTAGAGTTGGGCCCAGGCCTGCTAGAGTTGGGCCCAGGGTCGCTAGAGTTGGGCCCAGGGCAGCTAGAGTTGGGCCCAGGGCACCTAGAGTTGGGCCCAGGGCCGCTAGAGTTGGGCCCAGGGCCATTAGAGTTGGGCCCAGGGCCGCTAGAGTTGGGCCCAGGGCCGCTAGAGTTGGGCCCAGGGCCGCTAGAGTTGGGCCAAGGGCTCCTAGAGTTGGGCCCAGGGCCGCTAGAGTTGGGCCCATGGCTCCTAGAGTTGGGCCCAGGGCCGCTAGAGTTGGGCCCAGGCCTGCTAGAGTTGGGCCCAGGGTCGCTAGAGTTGGGCCCAGGGCAGCTAGAGTTGGGCCCAGGGCCGCTAGAGTTGGGCCCAGGGCCGCTAGAGTTGGGCCCAGGGCCTCTAGAGTTGGGCCCAGTGCTCCTAGAGTTGGGCCCAGGGCTGCTAGAGTTGGGCCCAGGACTGCTAGAGTTGGGCCCAGGGCTCATAGAGTTGGGCCCAGGGCTCCTAGAATTGGGCCCAGGGCTCCTAGAATTGGGCCCAGGGCTCCTAGAGTTGGTCCCAGGACCGCTAGAGTTGGGCCCAGGGCCGCTAGAGTTGGGCCCAGGGACGCTAGAGTTGGGCCCAGGTATGCTAGAGTTGGGCCCAGGGCTGCTAGAGTTGGAACTAGGGCTGCTAGAGTTGGGCCCAGGGCTCCTAGAATTGGGCCCAGGGCTCCTAGAGTTGGGCCCAGGGCCGCTAGAGTTGGGCCCAGGGCAGCTAGAGTTGGGCCCAGGACCGCTAGAGTTGGGCCCAGGGCTCATAGAGTTGGGACCAGGGCCGCTAGAGTTGGGCCCAGGGCCGCTAGAGTTGGGCCCAGGGCCGCTAGAGTTGGGCCCAGGGCCGCTAGAGTTGGGCCCAGGGCCGCTAGAGTTGGGCCCAGGGCCGCTAGAGTTGGGCCCAGGCCTGCTAGAGTTGGGCCCAGGCCTGCTAGAGTTGGGCCCAGGGCCGCTAGAGTTGGGCCCAGGGAAACTAGAGTTGGGCCCAGTGCCGCTAGAGTTGGGCCCAGGCCTGCTAGAGTTGGGCCCAGGGTCGCTAGAGTTGGGCCCAGGCCTGCTAGAGTTGGGCCCAGGGCCGCTAGAGTTGGGCCCAGGGCCGCTAGAGTTGGGCCCAGGGCCGCTAGAGTTGGGCCCAGGGCCGCTAGAGTTGGGCCCAGGGCAGCTAGAGTTGGGCCCAGGGCTCCTAGAGTTGGGCCCAGGGCCGCTAGAGTTGGGCCCAGGGCCGCTAGAGTTGGGCCCAGGGCCGCTAGAGTTGGGCCAAGGGCCGCTAGAGTTGGGCCCAGGGCCGCTAGAGTAGGCCCAGGGCCGCTAGAGTTGGGCCCAGGGCTCCTAGAGTTGGGCCCAGGGCCGCTAGAGTTAGGCCCATGGCTCCTAGAGTTGGGCACAGGGCCGCTAGAGTTGGGCCCAGGCCTGCTAGAGTTGGGCCCAGGCCTGCTAGAGTTGGGCCCAGGGCAGCTAGAGTTGGGCCCAGGGCCGCTAGAGTTGGGCCCAGGCCTGCTAGAGTTGGGCCCAGGCCTGCTAGAGTTGGGCCCAGGGCCGCTAGAGTTGGGCCCAGGGCCGCTAGAGTTGGGCCCAGGGCCGCTAGAGTTGGGCCCAGGGCCATTAGAGTTGGGCCCAGGGCCGCTAGAGTTGGGCCCAGGGCCGCTAGAGTTGGGCCCAGGGCCGCTAGAGTTGGGCCCAGGGCCGCTAGAGTTGGGCCCAGGGGCGCTAGAGTTGTGCCCAGGGCCGCTAGAGTTGGGCCCAGGCCTGCTAGAGTTGGGCCCAGGCCTGCTAGAGTTGGGCCCAGGGCAGCTAGAGTTGGGCCCAGGGCCGCTAGAGTTGGGCCCAGGCCTGCTAGAGTTGGGCCCAGGGTCGCTAGAGTTGGGCCCAGGGCAGCTAGAGTTGGGCCCAGGGCACCTAGAGTTGGGCCCAGGGCCGCTAGAGTTGGGCCCAGGGCCATTAGAGTTGGGCCCAGGGCCGCTAGAGTTGGGCCCAGGGCCGCTAGAGTTGGGCCCAGGGCCGCTAGAGTTGGGCCAAGGGCTCCTAGAGTTGGGCCCAGGGCCGCTAGAGTTGGGCCCATGGCTCCTAGAGTTGGGCCCAGGGCCGCTAGAGTTGGGCCCAGGCCTGCTAGAGTTGGGCCCAGGGTCGCTAGAGTTGGGCCCAGGGCAGCTAGAGTTGGGCCCAGGGCCGCTAGAGTTGGGCCCAGGGCCGCTAGAGTTGGGCCCAGGGCCTCTAGAGTTGGGCCCAGTGCTCCTAGAGTTGGGCCCAGGGCTGCTAGAGTTGGGCCCAGGACTGCTAGAGTTGGGCCCAGGGCTCATAGAGTTGGGCCCAGGGCTCCTAGAATTGGGCCCAGGGCTCCTAGAATTGGGCCCAGGGCTCCTAGAGTTGGTCCCAGGACCGCTAGAGTTGGGCCCAGGGCCGCTAGAGTTGGGCCCAGGGACGCTAGAGTTGGGCCCAGGTATGCTAGAGTTGGGCCCAGGGCTGCTAGAGTTGGAACTAGGGCTGCTAGAGTTGGGCCCAGGGCTCCTAGAATTGGGCCCAGGGCTCCTAGAGTTGGGCCCAGGGCCGCTAGAGTTGGGCCCAGGGCAGCTAGAGTTGGGCCCAGGACCGCTAGAGTTGGGCCCAGGGCTCATAGAGTTGGGACCAGGGCCGCTAGAGTTGGGCCCAGGGCCGCTAGAGTTGGGCCCAGGGCCGCTAGAGTTGGGCCCAGGGCCGCTAGAGTTGGGCCCAGGGCCGCTAGAGTTGGGCCCAGGGCCGCTAGAGTTGGGCCCAGGCCTGCTAGAGTTGGGCCCAGGCCTGCTAGAGTTGGGCCCAGGGCCGCTAGAGTTGGGCCCAGGGAAACTAGAGTTGGGCCCAGTGCCGCTAGAGTTGGGCCCAGGCCTGCTAGAGTTGGGCCCAGGGTCGCTAGAGTTGGGCCCAGGCCTGCTAGAGTTGGGCCCAGGGCCGCTAGAGTTGGGCCCAGGGCCGCTAGAGTTGGGCCCAGGGCCGCTAGAGTTGGGCCCAGGGCAGCTAGAGTTGGGCCCAGGGCTCCTAGAGTTGGGCCCAGGGCCGCTAGAGTTGGGCCCAGGGCCGCTAGAGTTGGGCCCAGGGCCGCTAGAGTTGGGCCAAGGGCCGCTAGAGTTGGGCCCAGGGCCGCTAGAGTAGGCCCAGGGCCGCTAGAGTTGGGCCCAGGGCTCCTAGAGTTGGGCCCAGGGCCGCTAGAGTTAGGCCCATGGCTCCTAGAGTTGGGCACAGGGCCGCTAGAGTTGGGCCCAGGCCTGCTAGAGTTGGGCCCAGGCCTGCTAGAGTTGGGCCCAGGGCAGCTAGAGTTGGGCCCAGGGCCGCTAGAGTTGGGCCCAGGCCTGCTAGAGTTGGGCCCAGGCCTGCTAGAGTTGGGCCCAGGGCCGCTAGAGTTGGGCCCAGGGCCGCTAGAGTTGGGCCCAGGGCCGCTAGAGTTGGGCCAAGGGCTCCTAGAGTTGGGCCCAGGGCCGCTAGAGTTGGGCCCATGGCTCCTAGAGTTGGGCCCAGGGCCGCTAGAGTTGGGCCCAGGCCTGCTAGAGTTGGGCCCAGGGTCGCTAGAGTTGGGCCCAGGGCAGCTAGAGTTGGGCCCAGGGCCGCTAGAGTTGGGCCCAGGGCCGCTAGAGTTGGGCCCAGGGCCTCTAGAGTTGGGCCCAAGGCTCCTAGAGTTGGGCCCAGGGCTGCTAGAGTTGGGCCCAGGACTGCTAGAGTTGGGCCCAGGGCTCATAGAGTTGGGCCCAGGGCTCCTAGAATTGGGCCCAGGGCTCCTAGAATTGGGCCCAGGGCTCCTAGAGTTGGTCCCAGGACCGCTAGAGTTGGGCCCAGGGCCGCTAGAGTTGGGCCCAGGGACGCTAGAGTTGGGCCCAGGTATGCTAGAGTTGGGCCCAGGGCTGCTAGAGTTGGAACTAGGGCTGCTAGAGTTGGGCCCAGGGCTCCTAGAATTGGGCCCAGGGCTCCTAGAGTTGGGCCCAGGGCCGCTAGAGTTGGGCCCAGGGCAGCTAGAGTTGGGCCCAGGACCGCTAGAGTTGGGCCCAGGGCTCATAGAGTTGGGACCAGGGCCGCTAGAGTTGGGCCCAGGGCCGCTAGAGTTGGGCCCAGGGCCGCTAGAGTTGGGCCCAGGGCCGCTAGAGTTGGGCCCAGGGCCGCTAGAGTTGGGCCCAGGGCCGCTAGAGTTGGGCCCAGGCCTGCTAGAGTTGGGCCCAGGCCTGCTAGAGTTGGGCCCAGGGCCGCTAGAGTTGGGCCCAGGGAAACTAGAGTTGGGCCCAGTGCCGCTAGAGTTGGGCCCAGGCCTGCTAGAGTTGGGCCCAGGGTCGCTAGAGTTGGGCCCAGGCCTGCTAGAGTTGGGCCCAGGGCCGCTAGAGTTGGGCCCAGGGCCGCTAGAGTTGGGCCCAGGGCCGCTAGAGTTGGGCCCAGGGCAGCTAGAGTTGGGCCCAGGGCTCCTAGAGTTGGGCCCAGGGCCGCTAGAGTTGGGCCCAGGGCCGCTAGAGTTGGGCCCAGGGCCGCTAGAGTTGGGCCAAGGGCCGCTAGAGTTGGGCCCAGGGCCGCTAGAGTAGGCCCAGGGCCGCTAGAGTTGGGCCCAGGGCTCCTAGAGTTGGGCCCAGGGCCGCTAGAGTTAGGCCCATGGCTCCTAGAGTTGGGCCCAGGGCCGCTAGAGTTGGGCCCAGGGCAGCTAGAGTTGGGCCCAGGGCTCATAGAGTTGGGCCCAGGGCCGCTAGAGTTGGGCCCAGGGCCGCTAGAGTTGGGCCCAGGGCTCCTAGAGTTAGGCCCATGGCTCCTAGAGTTGGGCCCAGGGCCGCTAGAGTTGGGCCCAGGGCCGCTAGAGTTGGGCCCAGGGTCGCTAGAGTTGGGCCCAGGGCAGCTAGAGTTGGGCCCAGGGCACCTAGAGTTGGGCCCAGGGCCGCTAGAGTTGGGCCCAGGGCCTTTAGAGTTGGGCCCAGGGCCGCTAGAGTTGGGCCCAGGGCCGCTAGAGTTGGGCCCAGGGCCGCTAGAGTTGGGCCCAGGGCCGCTAGAGTTGGGCCCAGGGCTCCTAGAGTTGGGCCCAGGGCCGCTAGAGTTATGCCAATGGCTCCTAGAGTTGGGCCCAGGGCCGCTAGAGTTGGGCCCAGGCCCGCTAGAGTTGGGCCCAGGGTCGCTAGAGTTGGGCCCAGGGCCGCTAGAGTTGGGCCCAGGTCTGCTAGAGTTGGGCCCAGGGCTGCTAGAGTTGGAACTAGGGCTGCTAGAGTTGGGCCCAGGGCTCCTAGAATTGGGCCCAGGGCTCCTAGTGTTGGGCCCAGGGCCGCTAGAGTTGGGCCCAGGGCAGCTAGAGTTGGGCCCAGGACCGCTAGAGTTGGGCCCAGGGCTCATAGAGTTGGGACCAGGGCCGCTAGAGTTGGGCCCAGGGCCGCTAGAGTTGGGCCCAGGGCCGCTAGAGTTGGGCCCAGGGCCGCTAGAGTTGGGCCCAGTGCCGCTAGAGTTGGGCCCATGCCTGCTAGAGTTGGGCCCAGGGTCGCTAGAGTTGGGCCCAGGCCTGCTAGAGTTGGGCCCAGGGCCGCTAGAGTTGGGCCCAGCGCCGCTAGAGTTGGGCCCAGGGCCGCTAGAGTTGGGCCCAGGGCAGCTAGAGTTGGGCCCAGGACCGCTAGAGTTGGGCCCAGGGCTCATAGAGTTGGGACCAGGGCCGCTAGAGTTGGGCCCAGGGCCGCTAGAGTTGGGCCCAGGGCCGCTAGAGTTGGGCCCAGGGCCGCTAGAGTTGGGCCCAGGGCAGCTAGAGTTGGGCCCAGGGCAGCTAGAGTTGGGCCCAGGGCTCCTAGAGTTGGGCCCAGGGCCGCTAGAGTTGGGCCCAGGGCCGCTAGAGTTGGGCCCAGGGCCGCTAGAGTTGGGCCAAGGGCCGCTAGAGTTGGGCCCAGGGCCGCTAGAGTAGGCCCAGGGCCGATAGAGTTGGGCCCAGGGCTCCTAGAGTTGGGCCCAGGGCCGCTAGAGTTAGGCCCATGGCTCCTAGAGTTGGGCCCAGGGCCGCTAGAGTTGGGCCCAGGGCCGCTAGAGTTTGGCCCAGGGCCGCTAGAGTTGGGCCGAGGGCCGCTAGAGTTGGGCCCAGGGCCGCTAGAGTTGGGCCCAGGGCCGCTAGATTTGGGCCCAGGGCCGCTAGAGTTGGGCCCAGGGCCGCTAGAGTTGGGCCCAGGGCCCCTAGAGTTGGGCCCAGGGCCCCTAGAGTTGGGCCCAGGGTCGCTAGAGTTGGGCCCAGGACCGCTAGAGTTGGGCCCAGGGCCGCTAGAGTTGGGCCCAGGGCCGCTAGAGTTGGGCCCAGTGCCGCTAGAGTTGGGCCCATGCCTGCTAGAGTTGGGCCCAGGGTCGCTAGAGTTGGGCCCAGGCCTGCTAGAGTTGGGCCCAGGGCCGCTAGAGTTGGGCCCAGCGCCGCTAGAGTTGGGCCCAGGGCCGCTAGAGTTGGGCCCAGGGCAGCTAGAGTTGGGCCCAGGGCTCATAGAGTTGGGCCCAGGGCCGCTAGAGTTGGGCCCAGGGCCGCTAGAGTTGGGCCCAGGGCTGCTAGAGTTAGGCCCATGGCTCCTAGAGTTGGGCCCAGGGCCGCTAGAGTTGGGCCCAGGGCCGCTAGAGTTGGGCCCAGGGCCGCTAGAGTTGGGCCCAGGGCAGCTAGAGTTGGGCCCAGGGCACCTAGAGTTGGGCCCAGGGCCGCTAGAGTTGGGCCCAGGGCCTTTAGAGTTGGGCCCAGGGCCGCTAGAGTTGGGCCCAGGGCCGCTAGAGTTGGGCCCAGGGCCGCTAGAGTTGGGCCCAGGGCCGCTAGAGTTGGGCCCAGGGCTCCTAGAGTTGGGCCCAGGGCCGCTAGAGTTATGCCAATGGCTCCTAGAGTTGGGCCCAGGGCCGCTAGAGTTGGGCCCAGGGCCGCTAGAGTTGGGCCCAGGGTCGCTAGAGTTGGGCCCAGGGCCGCTAGAGTTGGGCCCAGGTCTGCTAGAGTTGGGCCCAGGGCTGCTAGAGTTGGGCCCAGGCCTGCTAGAGTTGGGCCCAGGCCTGCTAGAGTTGGGCCCAGGGCAGCTAGAGTTGGGCCCAGGGCCGCTAGAGTTGGGCCCAGTGCCGCTAGAGTTGGGCCCAGTGCCGCTAGAGTTGGGCCCAGGCCTGCTAGAGTTGGGCCCAGGGTCGCTAGAGTTGGGCCCAGGGCAGCTAGAGTTGGGCCCAGGGCACCTAGAGTTGGGCCCAGGGCCGCTAGAGTTGGGCCCAGGGCCATTAGAGTTGGGCCCAGGGCCGCTAGAGTTGGGCCCAGGGCCGCTAGAGTTGGGCCCAGGGCCGCTAGAGTTGGGCCCAGGGCTCCTAGAGTTGGGCCCAGGGCCGCTAGAGTTATGCCAATGGCTCCTAGAGTTGGGCCCAGGGCCGCTAGAGTTGGGCCCAGGCCCGCTAGAGTTGGGCCTAGGGTCGCTAGAGTTGGGCCCAGGGCCGCTAGAGTTGGGCCCAGGGCCGCTAGAGTTGGGCCCAGGGCCGCTAGAGTTGGGCCCAGGGCCTCTAGAGTTGGGCCCAAGGCTCCTAGAGTTGGGCCCAGGGCCGCTAGATTTGGGCCCAGGGCCGCTAGAGTTGGGCCCAGGGCCGCTAGAGTTGGGCCCAGGGCCCCTAGAGTTGGGCCCAGGGCCCCTAGAGTTGGGCCCAGGGTCGCTAGAGTTGGGCCCAGGACCGCTAGAGTTGGGCCCAGGGCCGCTAGAGTTGGGCCCAGGGCCGCTAGAGTTGGGCCCAGTGCCGCTAGAGTTGGGCCCATGCCTGCTAGAGTTGGGCCCAGGGTCGCTAGAGTTGGGCCCAGGCCTGCTAGAGTTGGGCCCAGGGCCGCTAGAGTTGGGCCCAGCGCCGCTAGAGTTGGGCCCAGGGCCGCTAGAGTTGGGCCCAGGGCAGCTAGAGTTGGGCCCAGGGCTCATAGAGTTGGGCCCAGGGCCGCTAGAGTTGGGCCCAGGGCCGCTAGAGTTGGGCCCAGGGCTGCTAGAGTTAGGCCCATGGCTCCTAGAGTTGGGCCCAGGGCCGCTAGAGTTGGGCCCAGGTCTGCTAGAGTTGGGCCCAGGGCTGCTAGAGTTGGGCCCAGGCCTGCTAGAGTTGGGCCCAGGCCTGCTAGAGTTGGGCCCAGTGCCGCTAGAGTTGGGCCCATGCCTGCTAGAGTTGGGCCCAGGGTCGCTAGAGTTGGGCCCAGGGCAGCTAGAGTTGGGCCCAGGGCACCTAGAGTTGGGCCCAGGGCCGCTAGAGTTGGGCCCAGGGCCTTTAGAGTTGGGCCCAGGGCCGCTAGAGTTGGGCCCAGGGCCGCTAGAGTTGGGCCCAGGGCCGCTAGAGTTGGGCCCAGGGCCGCTAGAGTTGGGCCCAGGGCTCCTAGAGTTGGGCCCAGGGCCGCTAGAGTTATGCCAATGGCTCCTAGAGTTGGGCCCAGGGCCGCTAGAGTTGGGCCCAGGGCCGCTAGAGTTGGGCCCAGGGTCGCTAGAGTTGGGCCCAGGGCCGCTAGAGTTGGGCCCAGGTCTGCTAGAGTTGGGCCCAGGGCTGCTAGAGTTGGGCCCAGGCCTGCTAGAGTTGGGCCCAGGCCTGCTAGAGTTGGGCCCAGGGCAGCTAGAGTTGGGCCCAGGGCCGCTAGAGTTGGGCCCAGTGCCGCTAGAGTTGGGCCCAGTGCCGCTAGAGTTGGGCCCAGGCCTGCTAGAGTTGGGCCCAGGGTCGCTAGAGTTGGGCCCAGGGCAGCTAGAGTTGGGCCCAGGGCACCTAGAGTTGGGCCCAGGGCCGCTAGAGTTGGGCCCAGGGCCATTAGAGTTGGGCCCAGGGCCGCTAGAGTTGGGCCCAGGGCCGCTAGAGTTGGGCCCAGGGCTCCTAGAGTTGGGCCCAGGGCCGCTAGAGTTATGCCAATGGCTCCTAGAGTTGGGCCCAGGGCCGCTAGAGTTGGGCCCAGGCCCGCTAGAGTTGGGCCTAGGGTCGCTAGAGTTGGGCCCAGGGCCGCTAGAGTTGGGCCCAGGGCCGCTAGAGTTGGGCCCAGGGCCGCTAGAGTTGGGCCCAGGGCCTCTAGAGTTGGGCCCAAGGCTCCTAGAGTTGGGCCCAGGGCTGCTAGAGTTGGGCCCAGGACTGCTAGAGTTGGGCCCAGGGCTCATAGAGTTGGGCCCAGGGCTCCTAGAATTGGGCCCAGGGCTCCTAGAATTGGGCCCAGGGCTCCTAGAGTTGGTCCCAGGACCGCTAGAGTTGGGCCCAGGGCTGCTAGAGTTGGGCCCAGGGCCGCTAGAGTTGGGCCCAGGTCTGCTAGAGTTGGGCCCAGGGCTGCTAGAGTTGGGCCCAGGGCTGCTAGAGTTGGGCCCAGGGCTCCTAGAATTGGGCCCAGGGCTCCTAGAGTTGGGCCCAGGGCCGCTAGAGTTGGGCCCAAGGCAGCTAGAGTTGGGCCCAGGACCGCTAGAGTTGGGCCCAGGGCTCATAGAGTTGGGACCAGGGCCGCTAGAGTTGGGCCCAGGGCCGCTAGAGTTGGGCCCAGGGCCGCTAGAGTTGGGCCCAGGGCCGCTAGAGTTGGGCCCAGGGCCGCTAGAGTTGGGCCCAGGGCCGCTAGAGTTGGGCCCAGGCCTGCTAGAGTTGGGCCCAGGCCTGCTAGAGTTGGGCCCAGGGCAGCTAGAGTTGGGCCCAGGGCCGCTAGAGTTGGGCCCAGGGAAACTAGAGTTGGGCCCAGTGCCGCTAGAGTTGGGCCCAGGCCTGCTAGAGTTGGGCCCAGGGTCGCTAGAGTTGGGCCCAGGCCTGCTAGAGTTGGGCCCAGGGCCGCTAGAGTTGGGCCCAGGGCCGCTAGAGTTGGGCCCAGGGCCGCTAGAGTTGGGCCCAGGGCAGCTAGAGTTGGGCCCAGGGCTCCTAGAGTTGGGCCCAGGGCCGCTAGAGTTGGGCCCAGGGCCATTAGAGTTGGGCCCAGGGCCGCTAGAGTTGGGCCCAGGGCCGCTAGAGTTGGGCCCAGGGCCGCTAGAGTTGGGCCCAGGGCCGCTAGAGTTGGGCCCTGGGCTCCTAGAGTTGGGCCCAGGGCCGCTAGAGTTAGGCCCATGGCTCCTAGAGTTGGGCCCAGGGCCGCTAGAGTTGGGCCCAGGGCCGCTAGAGTTGGGCCCAGGGCCGCTAGAGTTGGGCCGAGGGCCGCTAGAGTTGGGCCCAGGGCCGCTAGAGTTGGGCCCAGGGCCGCTAGATTTGGGCCCAGGGCCGCTAGAGTTGGGCCCAGGGCCGCTAGAGTTGGGCCCAGGGCCCCTAGAGTTGGGCCCAGGGTCGCTAGAGTTGGGCCCAGGACCGCTAGAGTTGGGCCCAGGGCCGCTAGAGTTGGGCCCAGGGCTCCTAGAGTTAGGCCCATGGCTCCTAGAGTTGGGCCCAGGGCCGCTAGAGTTGGGCCCAGGGCCGCAAGAGTTGGGCCCAGGGCCGCTAGAGTTGGGCCCAGGGCCCCTAGAGTTGGGCCCAGGGTCGCTAGAGTTGGGCCCAGGACCGCTAGAGTTGGGCCCAGGGCCGCTAGAGTTGGGCCCAGGGCTCCTAGAGTTAGGCCCATGGCTCCTAGAGTTGGGCCCAGGGCCGCTAGAGTTGGGCCCAGGGCCGCTAGAGTTGGGCCCAGGGTCGCTAGAGTTGGGCCCAGGGCAGCTAGAGTTGGGCCCAGGGCCGCTAGAGTTGGGCCCAGGGCCGCTAGAGTTGGGCCCAGGGCCATTAGAGTTGGGCCCAGGGCCGCTAGAGTTGGGCCCAGGGCCGCTAGAGTTGGGCCCAGGGCCGCTAGAGTTGGGCCCAGGGCAGCTAGAGTTGGGCCCAGGGCACCTAGAGTTGGGCCCAGGGCCGCTAGAGTTGGGCCCAGGGCCATTAGAGTTGGGCCCAGGGCCGCTAGAGTTGGGCCCAGGGCCGCTAGAGTTGGGCCCAGGGCCGCTAGAGTTGGGCCCAGGGCTCCTAGAGTTGGGCCCAGGGCCGCTAGAGTTATGCCAATGGCTCCTAGAGTTGGGCCCAGGGCCGCTAGAGTTGGGCCCAGGCCCGCTAGAGTTGGGCCTAGGGTCGCTAGAGTTGGGCCCAGGGCCGCTAGAGTTGGGCCCAGGGCCGCTAGAGTTGGGCCCAGGGCCGCTAGAGTTGGGCCCAGGGCCTCTAGAGTTGGGCCCAGGGTCGCTAGAGTTGGGCCCAGGGCAGCTAGAGTTGGGCCCAGGGCCGCTAGAGTTGTGCCCAGGGCCGCTAGAGTTGGGCCCAGGGCCATTAGAGTTGGGCCCAGGGCCGCTAGAGTTGGGCCCAGGGCCGCTAGAGTTGGGCCCAGGGCCGCTAGAGTTGGGCCCAGGGCAGCTAGAGTTGGGCCCAGGGCACCTAGAGTTGGGCCCAGGGCCGCTAGAGTTGGGCCCAGGGCCATTAGAGTTGGGCCCAGGGCCGCTAGAGTTGGGCCCAGGGCCGCTAGAGTTGGGCCCAGGGCCGCTAGAGTTGGGCCCAGGGCTCCTAGAGTTGGGCCCAGGGCCGCTAGAGTTATGCCAATGGCTCCTAGAGTTGGGCCCAGGGCCACTAGAGTTGGGCCCAGGCCCGCTAGAGTTGGGCCTAGGGTCGCTAGAGTTGGGCCCAGGGCCGCTAGAGTTGGGCCCAGGGCCGCTAGAGTTGGGCCCAGGGCCGCTAGAGTTGGGCCCAGGGCCTCTAGAGTTGGGCCCAAGGCTCCTAGAGTTGGGCCCAGGGCTGCTAGAGTTGGGCCCAGGACTGCTAGAGTTGGGCCCAGGGCTCATAGAGTTGGGCCCAGGGCTCCTAGAATTGGGCCCAGGGCCGCTAGAGTTGGGCCCAGGGCCGCTAGAGTTGGGCCCAGGCCTGCTAGAGTTGGGCCCAGGCCTGCTAGAGTTGGGCCCAGGGCAGCTAGAGTTGGGCCCAGGGCCGCTAGAGTTGGGCCCAGGGAAACTAGAGTTGGGCCCAGTGCCGCTAGAGTTGGGCCCAGGCCTGCTAGAGTTGGGCCCAGGGTCGCTAGAGTTGGGCCCAGGCCTGCTAGAGTTGGGCCCAGGGCCGCTAGAGTTGGGCCCAGGGCCGCTAGAGTTGGGCCCAGGGCCGCTAGAGTTGGGCCCAGGGCAGCTAGAGTTGGGCCCAGGGCTCCTAGAGTTGGGCCCAGGGCCGCTAGAGTTGGGCCCAGGGCCATTAGAGTTGGGCCCAGGGCCGCTAGAGTTGGGCCCAGGGCCGCTAGAGTTGGGCCCAGGGCCGCTAGAGTTGGGCCCAGGGCCGCTAGAGTTGGGCCCTGGGCTCCTAGAGTTGGGCCCAGGGCCGCTAGAGTTAGGCCCATGGCTCCTAGAGTTGGGCCCAGGGCCGCTAGAGTTGGGCCCAGGGCCGCTAGAGTTGGGCCCAGGGCCGCTAGATTTGGGCCCAGGGCCGCTAGAGTTGGGCCCAGGGCCGCTAGAGTTGGGCCCAGGGCCCCTAGAGTTGGGCCCAGGGTCGCTAGAGTTGGGCCCAGGACCGCTAGAGTTGGGCCCAGGGCCGCTAGAGTTGGGCCCAGGGCTCCTAGAGTTAGGCCCATGGCTCCTAGAGTTGGGCCCAGGGCCGCTAGAGTTGGGCCCAGGGCCGCTAGAGTTGGGCCCAGGGCCGCTAGAGTTGGGCCCAGGGCCCCTAGAGTTGGGCCCAGGGTCGCTAGAGTTGGGCCCAGGACCGCTAGAGTTGGGCCCAGGGCCGCTAGAGTTGGGCCCAGGGCTCCTAGAGTTAGGCCCATGGCTCCTAGAGTTGGGCCCAGGGCCGCTAGAGTTGGGCCCAGGGCCGCTAGAGTTGGGCCCAGGGTCGCTAGAGTTGGGCCCAGGGCAGCTAGAGTTGGGCCCAGGGCCGCTAGAGTTGGGCCCAGGGCCGCTAGAGTTGGGCCCAGGGCCATTAGAGTTGGGCCCAGGGCCGCTAGAGTTGGGCCCAGGGCCGCTAGAGTTGGGCCCAGGGCCGCTAGAGTTGGGCCCAGGGCTCCTAGAGTTGGGCCCAGGGCCGCTAGAGTTATGCCAATGGCTCCTAGAGTTGGGCCCAGGGCCGCTAGAGTTGGGCCCAGGCCCACTAGAGTTGGGCCCAGGGTCGCTAGAGTTGGGCCCAGGGCCGCTAGAGTTGGGCCCAGGGCCGCTAGAGTTGGGCCCTGGGCCGCTAGAGTTGGGCCCAGGGCCTCTAGAGTTGGGCCCAAGGCTCCTAGAGTTGGGCCCAGGGCTGCTAGAGTTGGGCCCAGGACTGCTAGAGTTGGGCCCAGGGCTCATAGAGTTGGGCCCAGGGCTCCTAGAATTGGGCCCAGGGCTCCTAGAATTGGGCCCAGGGCTCCTAGAGTTGGTCCCAGGACCGCTAGAGTTGGGCCCTGGGCTCCTAGAGTTGGGCCCAGGGCCGCTAGAGTTAGGCCCATGGCTCCTAGAGTTGGGCCCAGGGCCGCTAGAGTTGGGCCCAGGGCCGCTAGAGTTGGGCCCAGGGCCGCTAGAGTTGGGCCCAGGGCCGCTAGAGTTGGGCCCAGGGCCGCTAGAGTTGGGCCCAGGGTCGCTATAGTTGGGCCCAGGCCTGCTAGAGTTGGGCCCAGGGCCGCTAGAGTTCGGCCCAGGGCCATTAGAGTTGGGCCCAGGGCCGCTAGAGTTGGGCCCAGGGCCGCTAGAGTTGGGCCCAGGGCCGCTAGAGTTGGGCCCAGGGCCGCTAGAGTTGGGCCCTGGGCTCCTAGAGTTGGGCCCAGGGCCGCTAGAGTTAGGCCCATGGCTCCTAGAGTTGGGCCCAGGGCCGCTAGAGTTGGGCCCAGGGCCGCTAGAGTTGGGCCCAGGGCCGCTAGAGTTGGGCCCAGGGCCGCTAGAGTTGGGCCCAGGGCCGCTAGAGTTGGGCCCAGGGCCGCTAGATTTGGGCCCAGGGCCGCTAGAGTTGGGCCCAGGGCCGCTAGAGTTGGGCCCAGGGCCCCTAGAGTTGGGCCCAGGGTCGCTAGAGTTGGGCCCAGGACCGCTAGAGTTGGGCCCAGGGCCGCTAGAGTTGGGCCCAGGGCTCCTAGAGTTAGGCCCATGGCTCCTAGAGTTGGGCCCAGGGCCGCTAGAGTTGGGCCCAGGGCCGCTAGAGTTGGGCCCAGGGCCGCTAGAGTTGGGCCCAGGGCCGCTAGAGTTGGGCCCAGGGCCGCTAGAGTTGGGCCCAGGGCCTCTAGAGTTGGGCCCAGGGCCGCTAGAGTTGGGCCCAGGGCCGCTAGAGTTGGGCCCAGGGCCGCTAGAGTTGGGCCCAGGGCCGCTAGAGTTGGGCCCAGGGCCGCTAGATTTGGGCCCAGGGCCGCTAGAGTTGGGCCCAGGGCCGCTAGAGTTGGGCCCAGGGCCCCTAGAGTTGGGCCCAGGGTCGCTAGAGTTGGGCCCAGGACCGCTAGAGTTGGGCCCAGGGCCGCTAGAGTTGGGCCCAGGGCTCCTAGAGTTAGGCCCATGGCTCCTAGAGTTGGGCCCAGGGCCGCTAGAGTTGGGCCCAGGGCCGCTAGAGTTGGGCCCAGGGCCGCTAGAGTTGGGCCCAGGGCCGCTAGAGTTGGGCCCAGGGCCGCTAGAGTTGGGCCCAGGGCCTCTAGAGTTGGGCCCAGGGCCGCTAGAGTTGGGCCCAGGGCCGCTAGAGTTGGGCCCAGGGCCGCTAGAGTTGGGCCCAGGGTCGCTAGAGTTGGGCCCAGGGCCGCTAGAGTTGGGCCCAGGGCCGCTAGAGTTGGGCCCAGGGCCGCTAGTGTTGGGCCCAGGGCCGCTAGAGTTGGGCCCAGGGCCTCTAGAGTTGGGCCCAAGGCTCCTAGAGTTGGGCCCAGGGCTGCTAGAGTTGGGCCCAGGGCTGCTAGAGTTGGGCCCAGGGCTCCTAGAGTTGGTCCCAGGGCTCCTAGAGTTGGGCCCAGGGCCGCTAGAGTTGGGCCCAGGGCCGCTAGAGTTGGGCCCAGGGCCGCTAGAGTTGGGCCCAGGGCCGCTAGAGTTGGGCCCAGGGCCGCTAGAGTTTGGCCCAGGGCCGCTAGAGTTGGGCCCAGGGCCGCTAGAGTTGGGCCCAGGGCAGCTAGAGTTGGGCCCAGGGCCGCTAGAGTTGGGCCCAGGGCCGCTAGAGTTGGGCCCAGGGCCGCTAGAGTTGGGCCCAGGGTCGCTAGAGTTGGGCCCAGGGCCGCTAGAGTTGGGCCCAGGGCCGCTAGAGTTGGGCCCAGGGCCGCTAGTGTTGGGCCCAGGGCCGCTAGAGTTGGGCCCAGGGACTCTAGAGTTGGGCCCAAGGCTCCTAGAGTTGGGCCCAGGGCTGCTAGAGTTGGGCCCAGGGCTGCTAGAGTTGGGCCCAGGGCTCCTAGAGTTGGTCCCAGGGCTCCTAGAGTTGGGCCCAGGGCCGCTAGAGTTGGGCCCAGGGCCGCTAGAGTTGGGCCCAGGGCCCCTAGAGTTGGGCCCAGGGCCGCTAGAGTTGGGCCCAGGGCCGCTAGATTTGGTCCCAGGGCCCCTAGAGTTGGGCCCAGGGCCCCTAGAGTTGGGCCCAGGCCTGCTAGAGTTGGGCCCAGGGTCGCTAGAGTTGGGCCCAGGGCCGCTAGAGTTGGGCCCAGGGCCGCTAGAGTTGGGCCCAGGGCCGCTAGTGTTGGGCCCAGGGCCGCTAGAGTTGGGCCCAGGGCCTCTAGAGTTGGGCCCAAGGCTCCTAGAGTTGGGCCCAGGGCCGCTAGAGTTGGGCCCAGGGCTGCTAGAGTTGGGCCCAGGGCTGCTAGAGTTGGGCCCAGGGCTCCTAGAGTTGGTCCCAGGGCTCCTAGAGTTGGGCCCAGGGTTCCTAGAGTTGGGCCCAGGGCTCCTAGAGTTGGGCCCAGGGCTGCTAGAGTTGGGCCCAGGGCTCCTAGAGTTGGGCCCAGGTCTGCTAGAGTTGGGCCCAGGGCTGCTAGAGTTGGGCCCAGGGCTGCTAGAGTTGGGCCCAGGGCTCCTAGAATTGGGCCCAGGGCTCCTAGAGTTGGGCCCAGGGCAGCTAGAGTTGGGCCCAGGACCGCTAGAGTTGGGCCCAGGGCTCATAGAGTTGGGCCCAGGGCCGCTAGAGTTCGGCCCAGGGCTGCTAGCGTTGGGCCCAGGGCTGCTAGCGTTGGGCCCAGGGCTCCTAGAGTTGGGCCCAGGGCTGCTAGAGTTGGGCCCAGGGCTCCTAGAATTGGGCCCAGGGCTCCTAGAGTTGGGCCCAGGGCAGCTAGAGTTGGGCCCAGGACCGCTAGAGTTGGCCCAGGACCGCTAGAGTTGGGCCCAGGGCCGCTAGAGTTGGGCCCAAGGGCCGCTAGAGTTGGGCCCAGGGCCGCTAGAGTTGGGCCCAGGGCCGCTAGAGTTGGGCCCAGGGCCGCTAGAGTTGGGCCCAGGGCACCTAGAGTTGGGCCCAGGGCTCCTAGAGTTGGGCCCAGGGCTGCTAGAGTTGGGCCCAGGGCTGCTAGAGTTGGGCCCAGGTGTCCTAGAGTTGGTCCCAGGGCTCCTAGAGTTGGGCCCAGGGCCGCTAGAGTTGGGCCCAGGGCCGCTAGAGTTGGGCCCAGGGCCGCTAGAGTTGGGCCCAGGGCCGCTAGAGTTGGGCCCAGGGCCGCTAGAGTTGGGCCCAGGGCCGCTAGAGTTGGGCCCAGGGCCGCTAGATTTGGGCCCAGGGCCGCTAGAGTTGGGCCCAGGGCCGCTAGAGTTGGGCCCAGGGCCGCTAGTGTTGGGCCCAGGGCCGCTAGAGTTGGGCCCAGGGCCTCTAGAGTTGGGCCCAAGGCTCCTAGAGTTGGGCCCAGGGCCGCTAGAGTTGGGCCCAGGGCTGCTAGAGTTGGGCCCAGGGCTGCTAGAGTTGGGCCCAGGGCTCCTAGAGTTGGTCCCAGGGCTCCTAGAGTTGGGCCCAGGGTTCCTAGAGTTGGGCCCAGGGCTCCTAGAGTTGGGCCCAGGGCTGCTAGAGTTGGGCCCAGGGCTCCTAGAATTGGGCCCAGGGCTCCTAGAGTTGGGCCCAGGGCAGCTAGAGTTGGGCCCAGGACCGCTAGAGTTGGCACAGGACCGCTAGAGTTGGGCCCAGGGCCGCTAGAGTTGGGCCCAAGGGCCGCTAGAGTTGGGCCCAGGGCCGCTAGAGTTGGGCCCAGGGCCGCTAGAGTTGGGCCCAGGGCCGCTAGAGTTGGGCCCAGGGCCGCTAGAGTTGAGCCCAGGGCACCTAGAGTTGGGCCCAGGGCTCCTAGAGTTGGGCCTAGGGCCGCTAGAGTTGGGCCCAGGGCCGCTAGAGTTGGGCCCAGGGCCGCTAGAGTTGGGCCCAGGGCCGCTAGAGTTGGGCCCAGGGCCGCTAGAGTTGGGCCCAGGGCCGCTAGAGTTGGGCCCAGGGCCGCTAGAGTTGGGCCCAGGGCCCCTAGAGTTGGGCCCAGGCCTGCTAGAGTTGGGCCCAGGGTCGCTAGAGTTGGAACCAGGGCCGCTAGAGTTGGGCCCAGGACAGCTAGAGTTGGGCCCAGGGCCTCTAGAGTTGGGCCCAAGGCTCCTAGAGTTGGGCCCAGGGCTGCTAGAGTTGGGCCCAGGGCTGCTAGAGTTGGGCCCAGGGCTCCTAGGGTTGGTCCCAGGGCTCCTAGAGTTGGGCCCAGGACCGCTAGAGTTGGGCCCAGGGCTCATAGGGTTGGGCCCAGGGCCGCTAGAGTTGGGCCCAGGGCTGCTAGAGTTGGGCCCAGGGCTGCTAGAGTTGGGCCCAGGGCTCCTAGAATTGGGCCCAGGGCTCCTAGAGTTGGGCCCAGGGCAGCTAGAGTTGGGCCCAGGACCGCTAGAGTTGGGCCCAGGGCTCATAGAGTTGGGCCCAGGGCCGCTAGAGTTGGGCCCAGGGCCGCTAGAGTTGGGCCCAGGGCCGCTAGAGTTGGGCCCAGGGCCGCTAGAGTTGGGCCCAGGGCCGCTAGAGTTGGGCCCAGGGCCGCTAGAGTTGGGCCCAGGCCTGCTAGAGTTGGGCCCAGGCCTGCTAGAGTTGGGCCCAGGGCAGCTAGAGTTGGGCCCAGAGCCGCTAGAGTTGTGCCCAGGGCCGCTAGAGTTGGGCCCAGTGCCGCTAGAGTTGGGCCCAGGCCTGCTAGAGTTGGGCCCAGGGTCGCTAGAGTTGGGCCCAGGGCAGCTAGAGTTGAGCCCAGGGCTCCTAGAGTTTGGCCCAGGGCTCCTAGAGATGGGCCCAGGACCGCTAGAGTTGGGCCCAGGGCCGCTAGAGTTGGGCCCAGGCCTGCTAGAGTTGGTTCCAGGGCCGCTAGAGTTGGGCCCAGGGCCGCTAGAGTTGGGCCCAGTGCCGCTAGAGTTGGGCCCAGGCCTGCTAGAGTTGGGCCCAGGCCTGCTAGAGTTGGGCCCAGGGCTGCTACAGTTGGGCCCAGAGCTGCTAGAGTTGGGCCCAGTGCTCCTAGAGTTGGGCCCAGGGCTGCTAGAGTTGGGCCCATGCCTCCTAGAGTTGGGCCCAGGGCTCCTAGAGTTGGGCCCAGGGCTCCAAGAGTTGGGCCCAGGACCGCTAGAGTTGGGCCCAGGGCCGCTAGAGTTGGGCCCAGGGCACCTAGAGTTGAGCCCAGGGCTCCTAGAGTTGGGCCCAGGGCTCCTAGAGTTAGGCCCATGGCTCCTAGAGTTGGGCCCAGGGCCGCTAGAGTTGGGCCCAGGGCTCCTAGAGTTGGGCCCAGGGCTGCTAGCGTTGGGCCCAGGGCTGCTAGAGTTGGGCCCATGCCTCCTAGAGTTGGGCCCAGGGCTCCTAGAGTTGGGCCCAGGGCAGCTAGTGTTGGGCCCAGGACCGCTAGAGTTGGGCCCAGGGCTCATAGAGTTGGGCCCAGGGCCGCTAGAGTTGGGCCCAGGGCTGCTAGCGTTGGGCCCAGGGCTGCTAGCGTTGGGCCCAGGGCTCCTAGAGTTGGGCCCAGGGCTGCTAGAGTTGGGCCCAGGGCTCCTAGAATTGGGCCCAGGGCTCCTAGAGTTGGGCCCAGGGCAGCTAGAGTTGGGCCCAGGACCGCTAGAGTTGGCCCAGGACCGCTAGAGTTGGGCCCAGGGCCGCTAGAGTTGGGCCCAAGGGCCGCTAGAGTTGGGCCCAGGGCCGCTAGAGTTGGGCCCAGGGCCGCTAGAGTTGGGCCCAGGGCCGCTAGAGTTGGGCCCAGGGCCGCTAGAGTTGGGCCCAGGGCACCTAGAGTTGGGCCCAGGGCTCCTAGAGTTGGGCCCAGGGCTGCTAGAGTTGGGCCCAGGGCTGCTAGAGTTGGGCCCAGGTGTCCTAGAGTTGGTCCCAGGGCTCCTAGAGTTGGGCCCAGGGCCGCTAGAGTTGGGCCCAGGGCCGCTAGAGTTGGGCCCAGGGCCGCTAGAGTTGGGCCCAGGGCCGCTAGAGTTGGGCCCAGGGCCGCTAGAGTTGGGCCCAGGGCCGCTAGAGTTGGGCCCAGGGCCGCTAGTGTTGGGCCCAGGGCCGCTAGAGTTGGGCCCAGGGCCTCTAGAGTTGGGCCCAAGGCTCCTAGAGTTGGGCCCAGGGCCGCTAGAGTTGGGCCCAGGGCTGCTAGAGTTGGGCCCAGGGCTGCTAGAGTTGGGCCCAGGGCTCCTAGAGTTGGTCCCAGGGCTCCTAGAGTTGGGCCCAGGGTTCCTAGAGTTGGGCCCAGGGCTCCTAGAGTTGGGCCCAGGGCTGCTAGAGTTGGGCCCAGGGCTCCTAGAGTTGGGCCCAGGTCTGCTAGAGTTGGGCCCAGGGCTGCTAGAGTTGGGCCCAGGGCTGCTAGAGTTGGGCCCAGGGCTCCTAGAATTGGGCCCAGGGCTCCTAGAGTTGGGCCCAGGGCAGCTAGAGTTGGGCCCAGGACCGCTAGAGTTGGGCCCAGGGCTCATAGAGTTGGGCCCAGGGCCGCTAGAGTTGGGCCCAGGGCTGCTAGCGTTGGGCCCAGGGCTGCTAGCGTTGGGCCCAGGGCTCCTAGAGTTGGGCCCAGGGCTGCCTGAGTTGGGCCCAGGGCTCCTAGAATTGGGCCCAGGGCTCCTAGAGTTGGGCCCAGGGCAGCTAGAGTTGGGCCCAGGACCGCTAGAGTTGGCACAGGACCGCTAGAGTTGGGCCCAGGGCCGCTAGAGTTGGGCCCAAGGGCCGCTAGAGTTGGGCCCAGGGCCGCTAGAGTTGGGCCCAGGGCCGCTAGAGTTGGGCCCAGGGCCGCTAGAGTTGGGCCCAGGGCCGCTAGAGTTGAGCCCAGGGCACCTAGAGTTGGGCCCAGGGCTCCTAGAGTTGGGCCTAGGGCCGCTAGAGTTGGGCCCAGGGCCGCTAGAGTTGGGCCCAGGGCCGCTAGAGTTGGGCCCAGGGCCGCTAGAGTTGGGCCCAGGGCCGCTAGAGTTGGGCCCAGGGCCGCTAGAGTTGGGCCCAGGGCCCCTAGAGTTGGGCCCAGGCCTGCTAGAGTTGGGCCCAGGGTCGCTAGAGTTGGAACCAGGGCCGCTAGAGTTGGGCCCAGGACAGCTAGAGTTGGGCCCAGGGCCTCTAGAGTTGGGCCCAAGGCTCCTAGAGTTGGGCCCAGGGCTGCTAGAGTTGGGCCCAGGGCTGCTAGAGTTGGGCCCAGGGCTCCTAGGGTTGGTCCCAGGGCTCCTAGAGTTGGGCCCAGGACCGCTAGAGTTGGGCCCAGGGCTCATAGGGTTGGGCCCAGGGCCGCTAGAGTTGGGCCCAGGGCTGCTAGAGTTGGGCCCAGGGCTGCTAGAGTTGGGCCCAGGGCTCCTAGAATTGGGCCCAGGGCTCCTAGAGTTGGGCCCAGGGCAGCTAGAGTTGGGCCCAGGACCGCTAGAGTTGGGCCCAGGGCTCATAGAGTTGGGCCCAGGGCCGCTAGAGTTGGGCCCAGGGCCGCTAGAGTTGGGCCCAGGGCCGCTAGAGTTGGGCCCAGGGCCGCTAGAGTTGGGCCCAGGGCCGCTAGAGTTGGGCCCAGGGCCGCTAGAGTTGGGCCCAGGCCTGCTAGAGTTGGGCCCAGGCCTGCTAGAGTTGGGCCCAGGGCAGCTAGAGTTGGGCCCAGAGCCGCTAGAGTTGTGCCCAGGGCCGCTAGAGTTGGGCCCAGTGCCGCTAGAGTTGGGCCCAGGCCTGCTAGAGTTGGGCCCAGGGTCGCTAGAGTTGGGCCCAGGGCAGCTAGAGTTGAGCCCAGGGCTCCTAGAGTTTGGCCCAGGGCTCCTAGAGATGGGCCCAGGACCGCTAGAGTTGGGCCCAGGGCCGCTAGAGTTGGGCCCAGGCCTGCTAGAGTTGGTTCCAGGGCCGCTAGAGTTGGGCCCAGGGCCGCTAGAGTTGGGCCCAGTGCCGCTAGAGTTGGGCCCAGGCCTGCTAGAGTTGGGCCCAGGCCTGCTAGAGTTGGGCCCAGGGCTGCTACAGTTGGGCCCAGAGCTGCTAGAGTTGGGCCCAGTGCTCCTAGAGTTGGGCCCAGGGCTGCTAGCGTTGGGCCCAGGGCTGCTAGAGTTGGGCCCATGCCTCCTAGAGTTGGGCCCAGGGCTCCTAGAGTTGGGCCCAGGGCTCCAAGAGTTGGGCCCAGGACCGCTAGAGTTGGGCCCAGGGCCGCTAGAGTTGGGCCCAGGGCACCTAGAGTTGAGCCCAGGGCTCCTAGAGTTGGGCCCAGGGCTCCTAGAGTTAGGCCCATGGCTCCTAGAGTTGGGCCCAGGGCCGCTAGAGTTGGGCCCAGGGCCGCTAGAGTTGGGCCCAGGGCCGCTAGAGTTTGGCCCAGGGCCGCTAGAGTTGGGCCCAGGGTCGCTAGAGTTGGGCCCAGGGCATCTAGAGTTGAGCCCAGGGCTCCTAGAGTTTGGCCCAGGGCTCCTAGAGATGGGCCCAGGACCGCTAGAGTTGGGCCCAGGGCCGCTAGAGTTGGGCCCAGGCCTGCTAGAGTTGGTTCCAGGGCCGCTAGAGTTGGGCCCAGGGCCGCTAGAGTTGGGCCCAGTGCCGCTAGAGTTGGGCCCAGGCCTGCTAGAGTTGGGCCCAGGCCTGCTAGAGTTGGGCCCAGGTCTGCTAGAGTTGGGCCCAGGGCTGCTACAGTTGGGCCCAGAGCTGCTAGAGTTGGGCCCAGGGCTCCTAGAGTTGGGCCCAGGGCTGCTAGCGTTGGGCCCAGGGCTGCTAGAGTTGGGCCCATGCCTCCTAGAGTTGGGCCCAGGGCTCCTAGAGTTGGGCCCAGGGCTCCAAGAGTTGGGCCCAGGCCCGATAGAGTTGGGCCCAGGGCCGCTAGAGTTGGGCCCAGGGCCGCTAGAGTTGGGCCCAGGGTCGCTAGAGTTGGGCCCAGGGCCGCTAGTGTTGGGCCCAGGGCCGCTAGAGTTGGGCCCAGGGCTGCTACAGTTGGGCCCAGAGCTGCTAGAGTTGGGCCCAGGGCTCCTAGAGTTGGGCCCAGGGCTGCTAGCGTTGGGCCCAGGGCTGCTAGAGTTGGGCCCATGCCTCCTAGAGTTGGGCCCAGGGCTCCTAGAGTTGGGCCCAGGGCTCCAAGAGTTGGGCCCAGGACCGCTAGAGTTGGGCCCAGGGCCGCTAGAGTTGGGCCCAGGGCACCTAGAGTTGAGCCCAGGGCTCCTAGAGTTGGGCCCAGGGCTCCTAGAGTTAGGCCCATGGCTCCTAGAGTTGGGCCCAGGGCCGCTAGAGTTGGGCCCAGGGCCGCTAGAGTTGGGCCCAGGGCCGCTAGAGTTGGGCCCAGGGCCGCTAGAGTTGGGCCCAGGGCCGCTAGAGTTGGGCCCAGGGCAGCTAGAGTTGGGCCCAGGGCTGCTAGAGTTGGGCCCAGGGCTGCTAGAGTTGGTCCCAGGGCTCCTAGAGTTGGGCCCAGGACCGCTAGAGTTGGGCCCAGGGCTCATAGAGTTGGGCCCAGGGCTGCTAGAGTTGGGCCAAGGGCTGCTAGAGTTGGGCCCAGGGCTGCTAGAGTTGGGCCCAGGGCTCCTAGAATTGGGCCCAGGGCTCCTAGAGTTGGGCCCAGGGCAGCTAGAGTTGGGCCCAGGACCGCTAGAGTTGGGCCAAGGGCTCATAGAGTTTGGCCCAGGGCCGCTAGAGTTGGGCCCAGGGCCGCTAGAGTTGGGCCCAGGGCCGCTAGAGTTGGGCCCAGGCCTGCTAGAGTTGGGCCCAGGGCAGCTAGAGTTGGGCCCAGGGCCGCTAGAGTTGTGCCCAGGGCCGCTAGAGTTGGGCCCAGTGCCGCTAGAGTTGGGCCCAGGCCTGCTAGAGTTGGGCCCAGGGTCGCTAGAGTTGGGCCCAGGGCATCTAGAGTTGAGCCCAGGGCTCCTAGAGTTTGGCCCAGGGCTCCTAGAGATGGGCCCAGGACCGCTAGAGTTGGGCCCAGGGCCGCTAGAGTTGGGCCCAGGCCTGCTAGAGTTGGTTCCAGGGCCGCTAGAGTTGGGCCCAGGGCCGCTAGAGTTGGGCCCAGTGCCGCTAGAGTTGGGCCCAGGCCTGCTAGAGTTGGGCCCAGGCCTGCTAGAGTTGGGCCCAGGTCTGCTAGAGTTGGGCCAAGGGCTGCTACAGTTGGGCCCAGAGCTGCTAGAGTTGGGCCCAGGGCTCCTAGAGTTGGGCCCAGGGCTGCTAGCGTTGGGCCCAGGGCTGCTAGAGTTGGGCCCATGCCTCCTAGAGTTGGGCCCAGGGCTCCTAGAGTTGGGCCCAGGGCTCCAAGAGTTGGGCCCAGGCCCGCTAGAGTTGGGCCCAGGGCCGCTAGAGTTGGGCCCAGAGCCGCTAGAGTTGTGCCCAGGGCCGCTAGAGTTGGGCCCAGTGCCGCTAGAGTTGGGCCCAGGCCTGCTAGAGTTGGGCCCAGGGTCGCTAGAGTTGGGCCCAGGGCAGCTAGAGTTGAGCCCAGGGCTCCTAGAGTTTGGCCCAGGGCTCCTAGAGATGGGCCCAGGACCGCTAGAGTTGGGCCCAGGGCCGCTAGAGTTGGGCCCAGGCCTGCTAGAGTTGGTTCCAGGGCCGCTAGAGTTGGGCCCAGGGCCGCTAGAGTTGGGCCCAGTGCCGCTAGAGTTGGGCCCAGGCCTGCTAGAGTTGGGCCCAGGCCTGCTAGAGTTGGGCCCAGGGCTGCTACAGTTGGGCCCAGAGCTGCTAGAGTTGGGCCCAGTGCTCCTAGAGTTGGGCCCAGGGCTGCTAGCGTTGGGCCCAGGGCTGCTAGAGTTGGGCCCATGCCTCCTAGAGTTGGGCCCAGGGCTCCTAGAGTTGGGCCCAGGGCTCCAAGAGTTGGGCCCAGGACCGCTAGAGTTGGGCCCAGGGCCGCTAGAGTTGGGCCCAGGGCACCTAGAGTTGAGCCCAGGGCTCCTAGAGTTGGGCCCAGGGCTCCTAGAGTTAGGCCCATGGCTCCTAGAGTTGGGCCCAGGGCCGCTAGAGTTGGGCCCAGGGCCGCTAGAGTTGGGCCCAGGGCCGCTAGAGTTTGGCCCAGGGCCGCTAGAGTTGGGCCCAGGGTCGCTAGAGTTGGGCCCAGGGCATCTAGAGTTGAGCCCAGGGCTCCTAGAGTTTGGCCCAGGGCTCCTAGAGATGGGCCCAGGACCGCTAGAGTTGGGCCCAGGGCCGCTAGAGTTGGGCCCAGGCCTGCTAGAGTTGGTTCCAGGGCCGCTAGAGTTGGGCCCAGGGCCGCTAGAGTTGGGCCCAGTGCCGCTAGAGTTGGGCCCAGGCCTGCTAGAGTTGGGCCCAGGCCTGCTAGAGTTGGGCCCAGGTCTGCTAGAGTTGGGCCCAGGGCTGCTACAGTTGGGCCCAGAGCTGCTAGAGTTGGGCCCAGGGCTCCTAGAGTTGGGCCCAGGGCTGCTAGCGTTGGGCCCAGGGCTGCTAGAGTTGGGCCCATGCCTCCTAGAGTTGGGCCCAGGGCTCCTAGAGTTGGGCCCAGGGCTCCAAGAGTTGGGCCCAGGCCCGATAGAGTTGGGCCCAGGGCCGCTAGAGTTGGGCCCAGGGCCGCTAGAGTTGGGCCCAGGGTCGCTAGAGTTGGGCCCAGGGCCGCTAGTGTTGGGCCCAGGGCCGCTAGAGTTGGGCCCAGGGCTGCTACAGTTGGGCCCAGAGCTGCTAGAGTTGGGCCCAGGGCTCCTAGAGTTGGGCCCAGGGCTGCTAGCGTTGGGCCCAGGGCTGCTAGAGTTGGGCCCATGCCTCCTAGAGTTGGGCCCAGGGCTCCTAGAGTTGGGCCCAGGGCTCCAAGAGTTGGGCCCAGGACCGCTAGAGTTGGGCCCAGGGCCGCTAGAGTTGGGCCCAGGGCACCTAGAGTTGAGCCCAGGGCTCCTAGAGTTGGGCCCAGGGCTCCTAGAGTTAGGCCCATGGCTCCTAGAGTTGGGCCCAGGGCCGCTAGAGTTGGGCCCAGGGCCGCTAGAGTTGGGCCCAGGGCCGCTAGAGTTGGGCCCAGGGCCGCTAGAGTTGGGCCCAGGGCCGCTAGAGTTGGGCCCAGGGCAGCTAGAGTTGGGCCCAGGGCTGCTAGAGTTGGGCCCAGGGCTGCTAGAGTTGGTCCCAGGGCTCCTAGAGTTGGGCCCAGGACCGCTAGAGTTGGGCCCAGGGCTCATAGAGTTGGGCCCAGGGCTGCTAGAGTTGGGCCAAGGGCTGCTAGAGTTGGGCCCAGGGCTGCTAGAGTTGGGCCCAGGGCTCCTAGAATTGGGCCCAGGGCTCCTAGAGTTGGGCCCAGGGCAGCTAGAGTTGGGCCCAGGACCGCTAGAGTTGGGCCAAGGGCTCATAGAGTTTGGCCCAGGGCCGCTAGAGTTGGGCCCAGGGCCGCTAGAGTTGGGCCCAGGGCCGCTAGAGTTGGGCCCAGGCCTGCTAGAGTTGGGCCCAGGGCAGCTAGAGTTGGGCCCAGGGCCGCTAGAGTTGTGCCCAGGGCCGCTAGAGTTGGGCCCAGTGCCGCTAGAGTTGGGCCCAGGCCTGCTAGAGTTGGGCCCAGGGTCGCTAGAGTTGGGCCCAGGGCATCTAGAGTTGAGCCCAGGGCTCCTAGAGTTTGGCCCAGGGCTCCTAGAGATGGGCCCAGGACCGCTAGAGTTGGGCCCAGGGCCGCTAGAGTTGGGCCCAGGCCTGCTAGAGTTGGTTCCAGGGCCGCTAGAGTTGGGCCCAGGGCCGCTAGAGTTGGGCCCAGTGCCGCTAGAGTTGGGCCCAGGCCTGCTAGAGTTGGGCCCAGGCCTGCTAGAGTTGGGCCCAGGTCTGCTAGAGTTGGGCCAAGGGCTGCTACAGTTGGGCCCAGAGCTGCTAGAGTTGGGCCCAGGGCTCCTAGAGTTGGGCCCAGGGCTGCTAGCGTTGGGCCCAGGGCTGCTAGAGTTGGGCCCATGCCTCCTAGAGTTGGGCCCAGGGCTCCTAGAGTTGGGCCCAGGGCTCCAAGAGTTGGGCCCAGGCCCGCTAGAGTTGGGCCCAGGGCCGCTAGAGTTGGGCCCAGGGCACCTAGAGTTGGGCCCAGTGCTCCTAGAGTTGGGCCCAGGGTTCCTAGAGTTGGGCCCAGGTCTGCTACAGTTGGGCCCAGGGCTGCTAGAGTTGGGCCCAGGGCCGCTAGAGTTGGGCCCAGGGCCGCTAGAGTTGGGCCCAGGGCCGCTAGAGTTGGGCCCAGGGCCGCTAGAGTTGGGCCCAGGGCCGCTAGAGTTGGGCCCAGGGTCGCTAGAGTTGGGCCCAGGGCCGCTAGAGTTGGGCCCAGGGCTGCTAGAGTTGGTCCCAGGGCTCCTAGAGTTGGGCCCAGGACCGCTAGAGTTGGGCCCAGGGCTCATAGAGTTGGGCCCAGGGCTGCTAGAGTTGGGCCCAGGGCTGCTAGAGTTGGGCCCAGGGCTGCTAGAGTTGGGCCCAGGGCTCCTAGAATTGGGCCCAGGGCTCCTAGAGTTGGGCCCAGGGCAGCTAGAGTTGGGCCCAGGACCGCTAGAGTTGGGCCAAGGGCTCATAGAGTTTGGCCCAGGGCCGCTAGAGTTGGGCCCAGGGCCGCTAGAGTTGGGCCCAGGGCCGCTAGAGTTGGGCCCAGGCCTGCTAGAGTTGGGCCCAGGGCAGCTAGAGTTGGGCCCAGGGCCGCTAGAGTTGTGCCCAGGGCCGCTAGAGTTGGGCCCAGTGCCGCTAGAGTTGGGCCCAGGCCTGCTAGAGTTGGGCCCAGGGTCGCTAGAGTTGGGCCCAGGGCATCTAGAGTTGAGCCCAGGGCTCCTAGAGTTTGGCCCAGGGCTCCTAGAGATGGGCCCAGGACCGCTAGAGTTGGGCCCAGGGCCGCTAGAGTTGGGCCCAGGCCTGCTAGAGTTGGTTCCAGGGCCGCTAGAGTTGGGCCCAGGGCCGCTAGAGTTGGGCCCAGTGCCGCTAGAGTTGGGCCCAGGCCTGCTAGAGTTGGGCCCAGGCCTGCTAGAGTTGGGCCCAGGTCTGCTAGAGTTGGGCCCAGGGCTGCTACAGTTGGGCCCAGAGCTGCTAGAGTTGGGCCCAGGGCTCCTAGAGTTGGGCCCAGGGCTGCTAGCGTTGGGCCCAGGGCTGCTAGAGTTGGGCCCATGCCTCCTAGAGTTGGGCCCAGGGCTCCTAGAGTTGGGCCCAGGGCTCCAAGAGTTGGGCCCAGGCCCGCTAGAGTTGGGCCCAGGGCCGCTAGAGTTGGGCCCAGGGCACCTAGAGTTGGGCCCAGTGCTCCTAGAGTTGGGCCCAGGGTTCCTAGAGTTGGGCCCAGGTCTGCTACAGTTGGGCCCAGGGATGCTAGAGTTGGGCCCAGGGCCGCTAGAGTTGGGCTCAGGGCCGCTAGAGTTGGGCACAGGGCCGCTAGAGTTGGGCCCAGGGCCGCTAGAGTTGGGCCCAGGGCCGCTAGAGTTGGGCCCAGGGCCGCTAGAGTTGGGCCCAGGGCCGCTAGAGTTGGGCCCAGGGCCGCTAGAGTTGGGCCCAGGGCCGCTAGTGTTGGGCCCAGGGCCGCTAGAGTTGGGCCCAGGGCCTCTAGAGTTGGGCCCAAGGCTCCTAGAGTTGGGCCCAGGGCTGCTAGAGTTGGGCCCAGGGCTCCTAGAGTTGGTCCCAGGGCTCCTAGAGTTGGGCCCAGGGCCGCTAGAGTTGGGCCCAGGGCCGCTAGAGTTGGGCCCAGGGCCGCTAGAGTTGGGCCCAGGGCCGCTAGAGTTGGGCCCAGGGCCGCTAGATTTGGGCCCAGGGCCCCTAGAGTTGGGCCCAGGGCCCCTAGAGTTGGGCCCAGGCCTGCTAGAGTTGGGCCCAGGGTCGCTAGAGTTGGGCCCAGGGCCGCTAGAGTTGGGCCCAGGGCCGCTAGAGTTGGGCCCAGGGCCGCTAGTGTTGGGCCCAGGGCCGCTCGAGTTGGGCCCAGGGCCTCTAGAGTTGGGCCCAAGGCTCCTAGAGTTGGGCCCAGGGCCGCTAGAGTTGGGCCCAGGGCTGCTAGAGTTGGGCCCAGGGCTGCTAGAGTTGGGCCCAGGGCTCCTAGAGTTGGTCCCAGGGCTCCTAGAGTTGGGCCCAGGGTTCCTAGAGTTGGGCCCAGGGCTCCTAGAGTTGGGCCCAGGGCTGCTAGAGTTGGGCTCAGGGCTCCTAGAGTTGGGCCCAGGTCTGCTAGAGTTAGGCCCAGGGCTGCTAGAGTTGGGCCCAGGGCTGCTAGAGTTGGGCCCAGGGCTCCTAGAATTGGGCCCAGGGCTCCTAGAGTTGGGCCCAGGGCAGCTAGAGTTGGGCCCAGGACCGCTAGAGTTGGGCCCAGGGCTAATAGAGTTGGGCCCAGGGCCGCTAGCGTTGGGCCCAGGGCTGCTAGCGTTGGGCCCAGGGCTGCTAGCGTTGGGCCCAGGGCCGCTAGAGTTGGGCCCAGGGCTCCTAGAGTTGGGCCCAGGTCTGCTAGAGTTGGGCCCAGGGCTGCTAGAGTTGGGCCCAGGGCTGCTAGAGTTGGGCCCAGGGCAGCTAGAGTTGGGCCCAGGACCGCTAGAGTTGGGCCCAGGGCTCATAGAGTTGGGCCCAGGGCCGCTAGAGTTGGGCCCAGGGCTGCTAGAGTTGGGCCCAGGGCTGCTAGAGTTGGGCCCAGGGCTCCTAGAGTTGGTCCCAGGGCTCCTAGAGTTGGGCCCAGGGTTCCTAGAGTTGGGCCCAGGGCTCCTAGAGTTGGGCCCAGGGCTGCTAGAGTTGGGCCCAGGGCTCCTAGAGTTGGGCCCAGGTCTGCTAGAGTTGGGCCCAGGGCTGCTAGAGTTGGGCCCATGGCAGCTCGAGTTGGGCCCAGGACCGCTAGAGTTGGCCCAGGACCGCTAGAGTTGGGCCCAGGGCCGCTAGAGTTGGGCCCAGGGCTCCTAGAGTTGGGCCCAGGTCTGCTAGAGTTGGGCCCAGGGCTGCTAGAGTTGGGCCCAGGGCTGCTAGAGTTGGGCCCAGGGCTCCTAGAATTGGGCCCAGGGCTCCTAGAGTTGGGCCCAGGGCAGCTAGAGTTGGGCCCAGGACCGCTAGAGTTGGGCCCAGGGCTCATAGAGTTGGGCCCAGGGCCGCTAGAGTTGGGCCCAGGGCTGCTAGCGTTGGGCCCAGGGCTGCTAGCGTTGGGCCCAGGGCTCCTAGAGTTGGGCCCAGGGCTGCTAGAGTTGGGCCCAGGGCTCCTAGAATTGGGCCCAGGGCTCCTAGAGTTGGGCCCAGGGCAGCTAGAGTTGGGCCCAGGACCGCTAGAGTTGGGCCCAGGGCTAATAGAGTTGGGCCCAGGGCCGCTAGCGTTGGGCCCAGGGCTGCTAGCGTTGGGCCCAGGGCTGCTAGCGTTGGGCCCAGGGCTCCTAGAGTTGGTCCCAGGGTTCCTAGAGTTGGGCCCAGGGCAGCTAGAGTTGGGCCCAGGACCGCTAGAGTTGGGCCCAGGGCTCATAGAGTTGGGCCCAGGGCCGCTAGAGTTGGGCCCAGGGCTGCTAGAGTTGGGCCCAGGGCTGCTAGAGTTGGGCCCAGGGCTCCTAGAGTTGGTCCCAGGGCTCCTAGAGTTGGGCCCAGGGTTCCTAGAGTTGGGCCCAGGGCCGCTAGAGTTGGGCCCAGGGCTGCTAGAGTTGGGCCCAGGGCTGCTAGAGTTGGGCCCAGGGCTCCTAGAGTTGGTCCCAGGGCTCCTAGAGTTGGGCCCAGGGTTCCTAGAGTTGGGCCCAGGGCTCCTAGAGTTGGGCCCAGGGCTGCTAGAGTTGGGCCCAGGGCTCCTAGAGTTGGGCCCAGGGCAGCTAGAGTTGGGCCCAGGACCGCTAGAGTTGGGCCCAGGGCTCATAGAGTTGGGCCCAGGGCCGCTAGAGTTGGGCCCAGGGCTGCTAGCGTTGGGCCCAGGGCTGCTAGCGTTGGGCCCAGGGCTCCTAGAGTTGGGCCCAGGGCTGCTAGAGTTGGGCCCAGGGCTCCTAGAATTGGGCCCAGGGCTCCTAGAGTTGGGCCCAGGGCAGCTAGAGTTGGGCCCAGGACCGCTAGAGTTGGCCCAGGACCGCTAGAGTTGGGCCCAGGGCCGCTAGAGTTGGGCCCAAGGGTCGCTAGAGTTGGGCCCAGGGCCGCTAGAGTTGGGCCCAGGGCCGCTAGAGTTGGGCCCAGGGCCGCTAGAGTTGGGCCCAGGGCCGCTAGAGTTGGGCCCAGGGCCGCTAGAGTTGGGCCCAGGGCACCTAGAGTTGGGCCCAGGGCTCCTAGAGTTGGGCCCAGGGCCGCTAGAGTTGGGCCCAGGGCCGCTAGAGTTGGGCCCAGGGCCGCTAGAGTTGGGCCCAGGGCCGCTAGAGTTGGGCCCAGGGCCGCTAGAGTTGGGCCCAGGGCCGCTAGAGTTGGGCCCAGGGCCCCTAGAGTTGGGCCCAGGCCTGCTAGAGTTGGGCCCAGGGTCGCTAGAGTTGGAACCAGGGCCGCTAGAGTTGGGCCCAGGCCTGCTAGAGTTGGGCCCAGGGCCTCTAGAGTTGGGCCCAAGGCTCCTAGAGTTGGGCCCAGGGCTGCTAGAGTTGGGCCCAGGGCTGCTAGAGTTGGGCCCAGGGCTGCTAGAGTTGGGCCCAGGGCTCCTAGAGTTGGTCCCAGGGCTCCTAGAGTTGGGTCCAGGACCGCTAGAGTTGGGCCCAGGGCTCATAGAGTTGGGCCCAGGGCTGCTAGAGTTGGGCCCAGGGCTGCTAGAGTTGGGCCCAGGGCCGCTAGAGTTGGGCCCAGGGCCGCTAGAGTTGGGCACAGGGCCGCTAGAGTTGGGCCCAGGGCCGCTAGAGTTGGGCCCAGGGCCCCTAGAGTTGGGCCCAGGCCTGCTAGAGTTGGGCCCAGGGTCGCTAGAGTTGGAACCAGGGCCGCTAGAGTTGGGCCCAGGGCAGCTAGAGTTGGGCCCAGGGCCTCTAGAGTTGGGCCCAAGGCTCCTAGAGTTGGGCCCAGGGCTGCTAGAGTTGGGCCCAGGGCTGCTAGAGTTGGGCCCAGGGCTGCTAGAGTTGGGCCCAGGGCTGCTAGAGTTGGGCCCAGGGCTCCTAGAATTCGTACCAGGGCTCCTAGAGTTGGGCCCAGGACCGCTAGAGTTGGGCCCAGGGCTCATAAAGTTGGGCCCAGGGCCGCTAGAGTTGGGCCCAGGGCCGCTAGAGTTGGGCCCAGGGCCGCTAGAGTTGGGCCCAGGGCCACTAGAGTTGGGCCCAGGGCCGCTAGTGTTGGGCCCAGGGCCTCTAGAGTTGGGCCCAGGGCTCCTAGAGTTGGGCCCAGGGCTGCTAGAGTTGGGCCCAGGGCTGCTAGAGTTGGGCCCAGGGCTGCTAGAGTTGGGCCCAGGGCTCCTAGAGTTGGTCCCAGGGCTCCTAGAGTTGGGCCCAGGGTTCCTAGAGTTGGGCCCAGGGCTCCTAGAGTTGGGCCCAGGGCTCCTAGAGTTGGGCCCAGGGCTGCTAGAGTTGGGCCCAGGGCTGCTAGAGTTGGGCCCAGGGCTGCTAGAGTTGGGCCCAGGGCTGCTAGAGTTGGGCCCAGGGCTCCTAGAGTTGGGCCCAGGGCTCCTAGAATTAGCCCCAGGGCTCCTAGAGTTGGGCCCAGGACCGCTAGAGTTGGGCCCAGGGCTCATAGAGTTGGGCCCAGGGCCGCTAGAGTTGGGCCCAGGGCTGCTAGAGTTGGGCCAAGGGCTCCTAGAGTTGGGCCCAGGGCTCCTAGAGATGGGCCCAGGGCTCCAAGAATTGGGCCCAGGTCTGCTAGAGTTGGGCCCAGGGCTGCTACAGTTGGGCCCAGGGCTGCTACAGTTGGGCCCAGGGCTGCTAGAGTTGGGCCAAGGGCTGCTAGAGTTGGGCCCAGGGCTGCTAGAGTTGGGCCCAGGGCTGCTAGAGTTGGTTCCAGGGCTCCTAGTGTTGGGCCCAGGGCTGCTAGAGTTGAGCCCAGGGCTGCTAGAGTTGGGCCCAGGGCTCCTAGAATTCGGCCCAGGGCTCCTAGAGTTGGGCCCAGGACCGCTAGAGTTGGGCCCAGGGCTCATAAAGTTGGGCCCAGGGCCGCTAGAGTTGGGCCCAGGGCCGCTAGAGTTGGGCCCAGGGCCGCTAGAGTTGGGCCCAGGGCCACTAGAGTTGGGCCCAGGGCCGCTAGTGTTGGGCCCAGGGCCTCTAGAGTTGGGCCCAGGGCTCCTAGAGTTGGGCCCAGGGCTGCTAGAGTTGGGCCCAGGGCTGCTAGAGTTGGGCCCAGGGCTGCTAGAGTTGGGCCCAGGGCTCCTAGAGTTGGTCCCAGGGCTCCTAGAGTTGGGCCCAGGGTTCCTAGAGTTGGGCCCAGGCCTGCTAGAGTTGGGCCCAGGGCTGCTAGAGTTGGGCCCAGGGCTCCTAGAGTTGGTCCCAGGGCTCCTAGAGTTGGGCCCAGGGTTCCTAGAGTTGGGCCCAGGACCGCTAGAGTTGGGCCCAGGGCTCATAGAGTTTGGCCCAGGGCCGCTAGAGTTGGGCCCAGGGCCGCTAGAGTTGGGCCCAGGGCCGCTAGAGTTGGGCCCAGGGCCGCTAGAGTTGGGCCCAGGGCCGCTAGAGTTGGGCCCAGGCCTGCTAGAGTTGGGCCCAGGCCTGCTAGAGTTGGGCCCAGGGCAGCTAGAGTTGGGCCCAGGGCCGCTAGAGTTGTGCCCAGGGCCGCTAGAGTTGGGCCCAGTGCCGCTAGAGTTGGGCCCAGGCCTGCTAGAGTTGGGCCCAGGGTCGCTAGAGTTGGGCCCAGGGCAGCTAGAGTTGAGCCCAGGGCTCCTAGAGTTTGGCCAAGGGCTCCTAGAGATGGGCCCAGGACCGCTAGAGTTGGGCCCAGGGCCGCTAGAGTTGGGCCCAGGCCTGCTAGAGTTGGTTCCAGGGCCGCTAGAGTTGGGCCCAGGGCCGCTAGAGTTGGGCCCAGGCCTGCTAGAGTTGGGCCCAGGCCTGCTAGAGTTGGGCCCAGGTCTGCTAGAGTTGGGCCCAGGGCTGCTACAGTTGGGCCCAGAGCTGCTAGAGTTGGGCCCAGGGCTCCTAGAGTTGGGCCCAGGGCTGCTAGCGTTGGGCCCAGGGCTGCTAGAGTTGGGCCCATGCCTCCTAGAGTTGGGCCCAGGGCTCCTAGAGTTGGGCCCAGGGCTCCAAGAGTTGGGCCCAGGACCGCTAGAGTTGGGCCCAGGGCCGCTAGAGTTGGGCCCAGGGCTCATAAAGTTGGGCCCAGGGCCGCTAGAGTTGGGCCCAGGGCCGCTAGAGTTGGGCCCAGGGCCGCTAGAGTTGGGCCCAGGGCCACTAGAGTTGGGCCCAGGGCCGCTAGTGTTGGGCCCAGGGCCTCTAGAGTTGGGCCCAGGGCTCCTAGAGTTGGGCCCAGGGCTGCTAGAGTTGGGCCCAGGGCTGCTAGAGTTGGGCCCAGGGCTGCTAGAGTTGGGCCCAGGGCTCCTAGAGTTGGTCCCAGGGCTCCTAGAGTTGGGCCCAGGGTTCCTAGAGTTGGGCCCAGGGCTCCTAGAGTTGGGCCCAGGGCTCCTAGAGTTGGGCCCAGGGCTGCTAGAGTTGGGCCCAGGGCTGCTAGAGTTGGCCCCATGGCTGCTAGAGTTGGGCCCAGGGCTGCTAGAGTTGGGCCCAGGGCTCCTAGAGTTGGGCCCAGGGCTCCTAGAATTAGCCCCAGGGCTCCTAGAGTTGGGCCCAGGACCGCTAGAGTTGGGCCCAGGGCTCATAGAGTTGGGCCCAGGGCCGCTAGAGTTGGGCCCAGGGCTGCTAGAGTTGGGCCAAGGGCTCCTAGAGTTGGGCCCAGGGCTCCTAGAGATGGGCCCAGGGCTCCAAGAATTGGGCCCAGGTCTGCTAGAGTTGGGCCCAGGGCTGCTACAGTTGGGCCCAGGGCTGCTACAGTTGGGCCCAGGGCTGCTAGAGTTGGGCCAAGGGCTGCTAGAGTTGGGCCCAGGGCTGCTAGAGTTGGGCCCAGGGCTGCTAGAGTTGGGCCCAGGGCTCCTAGAGTTGGGCCCAGGGCTGCTAGAGTTGAGCCCAGGGCTGCTAGAGTTGGGCCCAGGGCTCCTAGAATTCGGCCCAGGGCTCCTAGAGTTGGGCCCAGGACCGCTAGAGTTGGGCCCAGGGCTCATAAAGTTGGGCCCAGGGCCGCTAGAGTTGGGCCCAGGGCCGCTAGAGTTGGGCCCAGGGCCGCTAGAGTTGGGCCCAGGGCCACTAGAGTTGGGCCCAGGGCCGCTAGTGTTGGGCCCAGGGCCTCTAGAGTTGGGCCCAGGGCTCCTAGAGTTGGGCCCAGGGCTGCTAGAGTTGGGCCCAGGGCTGCTAGAGTTGGGCCCAGGGCTGCTAGAGTTGGGCCCAGGGCTCCTAGAGTTGGTCCCAGGGCTCCTAGAGTTGGGCCCAGGGTTCCTAGAGTTGGGCCCAGGGCTCCTAGAGTTGGGCCCAGGGCTGCTAGAGTTGGGCCCAAGGCTCCTAGAGTTGGGCCCAGGGCTGCTAGAGTTGGGCCCAGGGCAGCTAGAGTTGGGCCCAGGACCGCTAGAGTTGGGCCCAGGGCTCATAGAGTTTGGCCCAGGGCCGCTAGAGTTGGGCCCAGGGCCGCTAGAGTTGGGCCCAGGGCCGCTAGAGTTGGGCCCAGGGCCGCTAGAGTTGGGCCCAGGGCCGCTAGAGTTGGGCCCAGTGCCGCTAGATTTGGGCCCGGGGTCGCTAGAGTTGGGCCCAGGGCTCCTAGAGTTGGGCCCAGGGCTGCTAGAGTTGGGCCCAGGGCTCCTAGAGTTGGTCCCAGGGCTCCTAGAGTTGGGCCCAGGGTTCCTAGAGTTGGGCCCAGGGCTCCTAGAGTTGGGCCCAGGGCTGCTAGAGTTGGGCCCAGGGCTCCTAGAGTTGGGCCCAGGTCTGCTAGAGTTGGGCCCAGGGCTGCTAGAGTTGGGCCCAGGGCTGCTAGAGTTGGGCCCAGGGCTCCTAGAATTGGGCCCAGGGCTCCTAGAGTTGGGCCCAGGGCAGCTAGAGTTGGGCCAAGGACCGCTAGAGTTGGGCCCAGGGCTCATAGAGTTGGGCCCAGGGCCGCTAGAGTTGGGCCCAGGGCTGCTAGCGTTGGGCCCAGGGCTGCTAGCGTTGGGCCCAGGGCTCCTAGAGTTGGGCCCAGGGCCGCTAGAGTTGGGCCCAGGGCCGCTAGAGTTGGGCCCAGGGCCGCTAGAGTTGGGCCCAGGGCCGCTAGAGTTGGGCCCAGGGCTGCTAGAGTAGGGCCCAGGGCTGCTAGAGTTGGGCCCAGGGCTCCTAGAATTGGGCCCAGGGCTCCTAGAGTTGGGCCCAGGGCAGCTAGAGTTGGGCCCAGGACCGCTAGAGTTGGGCCCAGGGCTCATAGAGTTGGGCCCAGGGCCGCTAGAGTTGGGCCCAGGGCCGCTAGAGTTGGGCCCAGGGCCGCTAGAGTTGGGCCCAGGTCCGCTAGAGTTGGGCCCAGGGCCGCTAGTGTTGGGCCCATGGCCGCTAGAGTTGGGCCCAGGCCTGCTAGAGTTGGGCCCAGGCCTGCTAGAGTTGGGCCCAGGGCTGCTAGAGTTGGGCCCATGGCTCCTAGAGTTGGGCCCAGGGCTCCTAGAGTTGGGCCCAGGGCTCCAAGAGTTGGGCCCAGGACCGCTAGAGTTGGGCCCAGGGCCGCTAGAGTTGGGCCCAGGGCACCTAGAGTTGGGCCCAGTGCTCCTAGAGTTGAGCCCAGGGTTCCTAGAGTTGGGCCCAGGTCTGCTACAGTTGGGCCCAGGGCTGCTAGAGTTGGGCCCAGGGCCGCTAGAGTTGGGCCCAGGGCTCCTAGAGTTGGGCCCAGGGCTCCTAGAGTTAGGCCCATGGCACCTAGAGTTGGGCCCAGGGCCGCTAGAGTTGGGCCCAGGGCCGCTAGAGTTGGGCCCAGGGCCGCTAGAGTTTGGCCCAGGGCCGCTAGAGTTGGGCCCAGGGCCGCTAGAGTTGGGCCCAGGGTCGCTAGAGTTGGGCCCAGGGCCGCTAGAGTTGGGCCCAGGGCCGCTAGAGTTGGGCCCAGGGCCGCTAGTGTTGGGCCCAGGGCTCCTAGAGTTGGGCCCAGGGTTCCTAGAGTTGGGCCCAGGGCTCCTAGAGTTGGGCCCAGGGCTGCTAGAGTTGGGCCCAAGGCTCCTAGAGTTGGGCCCAGGGCTGCTAGAGTTGGGCCCAGGGCAGCTAGAGTTGGGCCCAGGGCCGCTAGAGTTGGGCCCAGGGCTCATAGAGTTTGGCCCAGGGCCGCTAGAGTTGGGCCCAGGGCCGCTAGAGTTGGGCCCAGGGCCGCTAGAGTTGGGCCCAGGGCCGCTAGAGTTGGGCCCAGGGCCGCTAGAGTTGGGCCCAGTGCCGCTAGATTTGGGCCCAGGGTCGCTAGAGTTGGGCCCAGGGCTCCTAGAGTTGGGCCCAGGGCTGCTAGAGTTGGGCCCAGGGCTCCTAGAGTTGGTCCCAGGGCTCCTAGAGTTGGGCCCAGGGTTCCTAGAGTTGGGCCCAGGGCTCCTAGAGTTGGGCCCAGGGCTGCTAGAGTTGGGCCCAGGGCTCCTAGAGTTGGGCCCAGGTCTGCTAGAGTTGGGCCCAGGGCTGCTAGAGTTGGGCCCAGGGCTGCTAGAGTTGGGCCCAGGGCTCCTAGAATTGGGCCCAGGGCTCCTAGAGTTGGGCCCAGGGCAGCTAGAGTTGGGCCAAGGACCGCTAGAGTTGGGCCCAGGGCTCATAGAGTTGGGCCCAGGGCCGCTAGAGTTGGGCCCAGGGCTGCTAGCGTTGGGCCCAGGGCTGCTAGCGTTGGGCCCAGGGCTCCTAGAGTTGGGCCCAGGGCCGCTAGAGTTGGGCCCAGGGCCGCTAGAGTTGGGCCCAGGGCCGCTAGAGTTGGGCCCAGGGCCGCTAGAGTTGGGCCCAGGGCTGCTAGAGTAGGGCCCAGGGCTGCTAGAGTTGGGCCCAGGGCTCCTAGAATTGGGCCCAGGGCTCCTAGAGTTGGGCCCAGGGCAGCTAGAGTTGGGCCCAGGGCAGCTAGAGTTGGGCCCAGGACCGCTAGAGTTGGGCCCAGGGCTCATAGAGTTGGGCCCAGGGCCGCTAGAGTTGGGCCCAGGGCCGCTAGAGTTGGGCCCAGGGCCGCTAGAGTTGGGCCCAGGTCCGCTAGAGTTGGGCCCAGGGCCGCTAGTGTTGGGCCCATGGCCGCTAGAGTTGGGCCCAGGCCTGCTAGAGTTGGGCCCAGGCCTGCTAGAGTTGGGCCCAGGGCTGCTAGAGTTGGGCCCATGGCTCCTAGAGTTGGGCCCAGGGCTCCTAGAGTTGGGCCCAGGGCTCCAAGAGTTGGGCCCAGGACCGCTAGAGTTGGGCCCAGGGCCGCTAGAGTTGGGCCCAGGGCACCTAGAGTTGGGCCCAGTGCTCCTAGAGTTGAGCCCAGGGTTCCTAGAGTTGGGCCCAGGTCTGCTACAGTTGGGCCCAGGGCTGCTAGAGTTGGGCCCAGGGCCGCTAGAGTTGGGCCCAGGGCTCCTAGAGTTGGGCCCAGGGCTCCTAGAGTTAGGCCCATGGCACCTAGAGTTGGGCCCAGGGCCGCTAGAGTTGGGCCCAGGGCCGCTAGAGTTGGGCCCAGGGCCGCTAGAGTTTGGCCCAGGGCCGCTAGAGTTGGGCCCAGGGCCGCTAGAGTTGGGCCCAGGGTCGCTAGAGTTGGGCCCAGGGCCGCTAGAGTTGGGCCCAGGGCCGCTAGAGTTGGGCCCAGGGCCGCTAGTGTTGGGCCCAGGGCCGCTAGAGTTGGGCCCAGGGCCTCTAGAGTTGGGCCCAAGGCTCCTAGAGTTGGGCCCAGGGCTGCTAGAGTTGGGCCCAGGGCTGCTAGAGTTGGGCCCAGGGCTCCTAGAGTTGGTCCCAGGGCTCCTAGAGTTGGGCCCAGGGCCGCTAGAGTTGGGCCCAGGGCCGCTAGAGTTGGGCCCAGGGCCGCTAGAGTTGGGCCCAGGGCCGCTAGAGTTGGGCCCAGGGCCGCTAGAGTTGGGCCCAGGGCCCCTAGAGTTGGGCCCAGGGCCCCTAGAGTTGGGCCCAGGCCTGCTAGAGTTGGGCCCAGGGTCGCTAGAGTTGGGCCCAGGGCCGCTAGAGTTGGGCCCAGGGCCGCTAGAGTTGGGCCCAGGGCCGCTAGTGTTTGGCCCAGGGCCGCTAGAGTTGGGCCCAGGGCCTCTAGAGTTGGGCCCAAGGCTCCTAGAGTTGGGCCCAGGGCTGCTAGAGTTGGGCCCAGGGCTGCTAGAGTTGGGCCCAGGGCTGCTAGAGTTGGGCCCAGGGCTCCTAGAGTTGGTCCCAGGGCTCCTAGAGTTGGGCCCAGGGTTCCTAGAGTTGGGCCCAGGGCTCCTAGAGTTGGGCCCAGGGCTGCTAGAGTTGGGCCCAGGGCTCCTAGAGTTGGGCCCAGGTCTGCTAGAGTTGGGCCCAGGGCTGCTAGAGTTGGGCCCAGGGCTGCTAGAGTTGGGCCCAGGGCTCCTAGAATTGGGCCCAGGGCTCCTAGAGTTGGGCCCAGGGCAGCTAGAGTTGGGCCCAGGACCGCTAGAGTTGGGCCCAGGGCTGCTAGCGTTGGGCCCAGGGCTGCTAGCGTTGGGCCCAGGGCCCCTAGAGTTGGGCCCAGGGCCGCTAGAGTTGGGCCCAGGGCCGCTAGAGTTGGGCCCAGGGCCGCTAGAGTTGGGCCCAGGGCCGCTAGAGTTGGGCCCAGGGCCGCTAGAGTTGGGCCCAGGGCCGCTAGAGTTGGGCCCAGGGCCGCTAGAGTTGGGCCCAGGGCCGCTAGAGTTGGGCCCAGGGCCGCTAGAGTTGGGCCCAGGCCTGCTAGAGTTGGGCCCAGGGCAGCTAGAGTTGGGCCCAGAGCCGCTAGAGTTGTGCCCAGGGCCGCTAGAGTTGGGCCCAGTGCCGCTAGAGTTGGGCCCAGGCCTGCTAGAGTTGGGCCCAGGGTCGCTAGAGTTGGGCCCAGGGCAGCTAGAGTTGAGCCCAGGGCTCCTAGAGTTTGGCCCAGGGCTCCTAGAGATGGGCCCAGGACCGCTAGAGTTGGGCCCAGGGCCGCTAGAGTTGGGCCCAGGCCTGCTAGAGTTGGTTCCAGGGCCGCTAGAGTTGGGCCCAGGGCCGCTAGAGTTGGGCCCAGTGCCGCTAGAGTTGGGCCCAGGCCTGCTAGAGTTGGGCCCAGGCCTGCTAGAGTTGGGCCCAGGTCTGCTAGAGTTGGGCCCAGGGCTGCTACAGTTGGGCCCAGAGCTGCTAGAGTTGGGCCCAGGGCTCCTAGAGTTGGGCCCAGGGCTGCTAGCGTTGGGCCCAGGGCTGCTAGAGTTGGGCCCATGCCTCCTAGAGTTGGGCCCAGGGCTCCTAGAGTTGGGCCCAGGGCTCTAAGAGTTGGGCCCAGGACCGCTAGAGTTGGGCCCAGGGCCGCTAGAGTTGGGCCCAGGGCACCTAGAGTTGGGCCCAGTGCTCCTAGAGTTGGGCCAAGGGTTCCTAGAGTTGGGCCCAGGTCTGCTACAGTTGGGCCCAGGGCTGCTAGAGTTGGGCCCAGGGCTGCTAGAGTTGGGCCCAGGGTTCCTAGAGTTGGGCCCAGGGCTCCTAGAGTTAGGCCCATGGCTCCTAGAGTTGGGCCCAGGGCCGCTAGAGTTGGGCCCAGGGCCGCTAGAGTTGGGCCCAGGGCCGCTAGAGTTGGGCCCAGGGCCGCTAGAGTTGGGCCCAGGGCCGCTAGAGTTGGGCCCAGGGCCGCTAGAGTTGGGCCCAGGGCCTCTAGAGTTGGGCCCAAGGCTCCTAGAGTTGGGCCCAGGGCTGCTAGAGTTGGGCCCAGGGCTGCTAGAGTTGGGCCCAGGGCTCCTAGAGTTGGGCCCAGGGCTCCTAGAGTTGGGCCCAGGACCGCTAGAGTTGGGCCCAGGGCCGCTAGAGTTGGGCCCAGGGCTGCTAGAGTTGGGCCCAGGGCTCCTAGAATTGGGCCCAGGGCTCCTAGAGTTGGGCCCAGGGCAGCTAGAGTTGGGCCCAGGACCGCTAGAGTTGGGCCCAGGACCGCTAGAGTTGGGCCCAGGGCCGCTAGAGTTGGGCCCAGGGCTCCTAGAGTTGGGCCCAGTGCTCCTAGAGTTGGGCCCAGGGTTCCTAGAGTTGGGCCCAGGTCTGCTACAGTTGGGCCCAGGGCTGCTAGAGTTGGGCCCAGGGCCGCTAGAGTTGGGCCCAGGGCTCCTAGAGTTGGGCCCAGGGCTCCTAGAGTTAGGCCCATGGCTCCTAGAGTTGGGCCCAGGGCCGCTAGAGTTGGGCCCAGGGCCGCTAGAGTTGGGCCCAGGGCCGCTAGAGTTGGGCCCAGGGCCGCTAGAGTTGGGCCCAGGGTCGCTAGAGTTGGGCCCAGGGCCACTAGAGTTGGGCCCAGGGCCGCTAGAGTTGGGCCCAGGGCTCCTAGAGTTGGGCCCAGGGCTGCTAGAGTTGGGCCCAGGGCTGCTAGAGTTGGGCCCAGGGCTCCTAGAGTTGGTCCCAGGGCTCCTAGAGTTGGGCCCAGGGCCGCTAGAGTTGGGCCCAGTGCCACTAGAGTTGGGCCCAGGCCTGCTAGAGTTGGGCCCAGGGTCGCTAGAGTTGGGCCCAGGGTTCCTAGAGTTGGGCCCAGGTCTGCTAGAGTTGGGCCCAGGGATGCTACAGTTGGGCCAAGGGCCGCTAGAGTTGGGCCCAGGGCTCCTAGAGTTGGGCCCAGGGCTGCTAGAGTTGGGTCCAGGGCTGCTAGAGTTGGTTCCAGGGCTCCTAGAGTTGGGCCCAGGGCTGCTAGAGTTGAGCCCAGGGCTCCTAGAATTGGGCCCAGGGCTCCTAGAGTTGGGCCCAGGGCCGCTAGAGTTGGCCCCAGGACCGCTAGAGTTGGGCCCAGGGCTCATAGAGTTGGGCCCAGGGCTCATAGAGTTGGTTCCAGGGCCGCTAGAGTTGGGCCCAGGGCCGCTAGAGTTGGGCCCAGGGCCGCTAGAGTTGGGCCCAGGGCCGCTAGAGTTGGGCCCAGGCCCGCTAGAGTTGGGCCCAGGGCCGCTAGAGTTGGGCCCGGGGCCGCTAGAGTTGGGCCCAGTGCCGCTAGAGTTGGGCCCAGGGTCGCTAGAGTTGGGCCCAGGGCTCCTAGAGTTGGGCCCAGGGCTCCTAGAGTTGGGCCCAGGGCTCCAAGAATTGGGCCCAGGTCTGCTAGAGTTGGGCCCAGGGCTGCTACAGTTGGGCCCAGGGCTGCTAGAGTTGGGCCAAGGGCTGCTAGAGTTGGGCCCAGGGCTGCTAGAGTTGAGCCCAGGGCTGCTAGAGTTGGGCCCAGGGCTCCTAGATTTCGGCCCAGGGCTCCTAGAGTTGGGCCCAGGACCGCTAGAGTTGGGCCCAGGGCTCATAAAGTTGGGCCCAGGGCCGCTAGAGTTGGGCCCAGGGCCGCTAGAGTTGGGCCCAGGGCCGCTAGAGTTGGGCCCAGGGCCACTAGAGTTGGGCCCAGGGCCGCTAGTGTTGGGCCCAGGGCCTCTAGAGTTGGGCCCAGGGCTCCTAGAGTTGGGCCCAGGGCTGCTAGAGTTGGGCCCAGGGCTGCTAGAGTTGGGCCCAGGGCTGCTAGAGTTGGGCCCAGGGCTCCTAGAGTTGGTCCCAGGGCTCCTAGAGTTGGGCCCAGGGTTCCTAGAGTTGGGCCCAGGGCTCCTAGAGTTGGGCCCAGGGCTCCTAGAGTTGGGCCCAGGTCTGCTAGAGTTGGGCCCAGGGCTGCTAGAGTTGGGCCCAGGGCTGCTAGAGTTGGGCCCAGGGCTGCTAGAGTTGGGCCCAGGGCTGCTAGAGTTGGGCCCAGGGCTCCTAGAGTTGGGCCCAGGGCTCCTAGAATTAGGCCCAGGGCTCCTAGAGTTGGGCCCAGGACCGCTAGAGTTGGGCCCAGGGCTCATAGAGTTGGGCCCAGGGCCGCTAGAGTTGAACCCAGGGCCGCTAGAGTTGGGCCCAGGGCCGCTAGAGTTGGGCCCATGGCCGCTAGAGTTGGGCCCAGGCCTGCTAGAGTTGGGCCCAGGGCTCCTAGAGTTGGGCCCAGGGCTCCTAGAGTTGGGCCCAGGGCTCCTAGAGTTGGGCCCAGGGCTGCTAGAGTTGGGCCCAGGGCTCCTAGAGTTGGTCCCAGGGCTCCTAGAGTTGGGCCCAGGGCCGCTAGAGTTGGGCCCAGTGCCACTAGAGTTGGGCCCAGGCCTGCTAGAGTTGGGCCCAGGGTCGCTAGAGTTGGGCCCAGGGTTCCTAGAGTTGGGCCCAGGTCTGCTAGAGTTGGGCCCAGGGCTGCTACAGTTGGGCCAAGGGCCGCTAGAGTTGGGCCCAGGACCGCTAGAGTTGGGCCCAGGGCTCATAAAGTTGGGCCCAGGGCCGCTAGAGTTGGGCCCAGGGCCGCTAGAGTTGGGCCCAGGGCCACTAGAGTTGGGCCCAGGGCTCCTAGAGTTGGGCCCAGGGCCGCTAGAGTTGGCCCCAGGACCGCTAGAGTTGGGCCCAGGGCTCATAGAGTTGGGCCCAGGGCTCATAGAGTTGGGCCCAGGGCCGCTAGAGTTGGGCCCAGGGCCGCTAGAGTTGGGCCCAGGGCCGCTAGAGTTGGGCCCAGGGCCGCTAGAGTTGGGCCCAGGGCCGCTAGAGTTGGGCCCAGGGCCGCTAGAGTTGGGCCCAGGGCCGCTAGAGTTGGGCCCAGGCCCGCTAGAGTTGGGCCCAGGCCCGCTAGAGTTGGGCCGAGGGCCGCTAGAGTTGGGCCCAGGGCCGCTAGAGTTGGGCCCAGGGCCGCTAGAGTTGGGCCCAGTGCCGCTAGAGTTGGGCCCAGGGTCGCTAGAGTTGGGCCCAGGGCTCCTAGAGTTGGGCCCAGGGCTCCTAGAGTTGGGCCCAGGGCTCCAAGAATTGGGCCCAGGTCTGCTAGAGTTGGGCCCAGGGCTGCTAGAGTTGGGCCCAGGGCTGCTACAGTTGGGCCCAGGGCTGCTAGAGTTGGGCCAAGGGCTTCTAGAGTTGGGCCCAGGGCTGCTAGAGTTAGGCCCAGGGCTGCTAGAGTTGGGCCCAGGGCTCCTAGAGTTGGGCCCAGGGCTGCTAGAGTTGAGCCCAGGGCTGCTAGAGTTGGGCCCAGGGCTCCTAGAATTCGGCCCAGGGCTCCTAGAGTTGGGCCCAGGACCGCTAGAGTTGGGCCCAGGGCTCATAAAGTTGGGCCCAGGGCCGCTAGAGTTGGGCCCAGGGCCGCTAGAGTTGGGCCCAGGGCCGCTAGAGTTGGGCCCAGGGCCACTAGAGTTGGGCCCAGGGCTCCTAGAGTTGGGCCCAGGGCTGCTAGAGTTGGGCCCAGGGCTCCTAGAGTTGGTCCCAGGGCTCCTAGAGTTGGGCCCAGGGTTCCTAGAGTTGGGCCCAGGGAATCCTAGAGTTGGGCCCAGGGCTCCTAGAGTTGGGCCCAGGGCTGCTAGAGTTGGGCCCAGGGCTGCTAGAGTTGGGCCCAGGGCTGCTAGAGTTGGGCCCAGGGCTGCTAGAGTTGGGCCCAGGGCTGCTAGAGTTGGGCCCAGGGCTCCTAGAGTTGGGCCCAGGGCTCCTAGAATTAGGCCCAGGGCTCCTAGAGTTGGGCCCAGGACCGCTAGAGTTGGGCCCAGGGCTCATAGAGTTGGGCCCAGGGCCGCTAGAGTTGGGCCCAGGGACGCTAGAGTTGGGCCCAGGGCCGCTAGAGTTGGGCCCATGGCCGCTAGAGTTGGGCCCAGGGCCGCTAGAGTTGGGCCCAGGGCCTGCTAGAGTTGGGCCCAGGCCTGCTAGAGTTGGGCCCAGGGCTCCTAGAGTTGGGCCCAGGGCTCCTAGAGTTGGGCCCAGGGCTGCTAGAGTTGGGCCCAGGGCTCCTAGAGTTGGTCCCAGGGCTCCTAGAGTTGGGCCCAGGGCCGCTAGAGTTGGGCCCAGGCCTGCTAGAGTTGGGCCCAGGGTCGCTAGAGTTGGACCCAGGGTTCCTAGAGTTGGGCCCAGGTCTGCTAGAGTTGGGCCCAGGGCTGCTACAGTTGGGCCAAGGGCCGCTGATTTGGGCCCAGGGCTCCTAGAATAAGGCCCAGGGCTCCTAGAGTTGGGCCCAGGACCGCTAGAGTTGGGCCCAGGGCTCATAGAGTTGGGCCCAGGGCCGCTAGAGTTGGGCCCAGGGCCGCTAGAGTTGGGCCCAGGGCCGCTAGAGTTGTGCCCATGGCCGCTAGAGTTGGGCCCAGGGCCGCTAGAGTTGGGCCCAGGGCCGCTAGAGTTGGGCCCAGGGCCGCTAGAGTTGGGCCCAGGGCCTGCTAGAGTTGGGCCCAGGCCTGCTAGAGTTGGGCCCAGGGCTCCTAGAGTTGGGCCCAGGGCTCCTAGAGTTGGGCCCAGGGCTCCTAGAGTTGGGCCCAGGGCTGCTAGAGTTGGGCCCAGGGCTCCTAGAGTTGGGCCCAGGGCTCCAAGAATTGGGCCCAGGTCTGCTAGAGTTGGGCCCAGGGCTGCTACAGTTGGGCCCAGGGCTGCTAGAGTTGGGCCAAGGGCTTCTAGAGTTGGGCCCAGGGCTGCTAGAGTTAGGCCCAGGGCTGCTAGAGTTGGGCCCAGGGCTCCTAGAGTTGGGCCCAGGGCTGCTAGAGTTGAGCCCAGGGCTGCTAGAGTTGGGCCCAGGGCTCCTAGAATTCGGCCCAGGGCTCCTAGAGTTGGGCCCAGGACCGCTAGAGTTGGGCCCAGGGCTCATAAAGTTGGGCCCAGGGCCGCTAGAGTTGGGCCCAGGGCCGCTAGAGTTGGGCCCAGGGCCGCTAGAGTTGGGCCCAGGGCCACTAGAGTTGGGCCCAGGGCCGCTAGTGTTGGGCCCAGGGCCTCTAGAGTTGGGCCCAGGGCTCCTAGAGTTGGGCCCAGGGCTGCTAGAGTTGGGCCCAGGGCTCCTAGAGTTGGTCCCAGGGCTCCTAGAGTTGGGCCCAGGGTTCCTAGAGTTGGGCCCAGGGCTCCTAGAGTTGGGCCCAGGGCTCCTAGAGTTGGGCCCAGGGCTGCTAGAGTTGGGCCCAGGGCTGCTAGAGTTGGGCCCAGGGCTGCTAGAGTTGGGCCCAGGGCTGCTAGAGTTGGGCCCAGGGCTGCTAGAGTTGGGCCCAGGGCTCCTAGAGTTGGGCCCAGGGCTCCTAGAATTAGGCCCAGGGCTCCTAGAGTTGGGCCCAGGACCGCTAGAGTTGGGCCCAGGGCTCATAGAGTTGGGCCCAGGGCCGCTAGAGTTGGGCCCAGGGACGCTAGAGTTGGGCCCAGGGCCGCTAGAGTTGGGCCCCTGGCCGCTAGAGTTGGGCCCAGGGCCGCTAGAGTTGGGCCCAGGGCCGCTAGAGTTGGGCCCAGGGCCGCAAGAGTTGGGCCCAGGGCCTGCTAGAGTTGGGCCCAGGCCTGCTAGAGTTGGGCCCAGGGCTCCTAGAGTTGGGCCCAGGGCTCCTAGAGTTGGGCCCAGGGCTCCTAGAGTTGGGCCCAGGGCTGCTAGAGTTGGGCCCAGGGCTCCTAGAGTTGGTCCCAGGGCTCCTAGAGTTGGGCCCAGGGCCGCTAGAGTTGGGCCCAGGCCTGCTAGAGTTGGGCCCAGGGTCGCTAGAGTTGGACCCAGGGTTCCTAGAGTTGGGCCCAGGTCTGCTAGAGTTGGGCCCAGGGCTGCTACAGTTGGGCCAAGGGCCGCTAGAGTTGGGCCCAGGGCTCCTAGAATAAGGCCCAGGGCTCCTAGAGTTGGGCCCAGGACCGCTAGAGTTGGGCCCAGGGCTCATAGAGTTGGGCCCAGGGCCGCTAGAGTTGGGCCCAGGGCCGCTAGAGTTGGGCCCAGGGCCGCTAGAGTTGGGCCCATGGCCGCTAGAGTTGGGCCCAGGGCCGCTAGAGTTGGGCCCAGGGCCACTAGAGTTGGGCCCAGGGCCGCTAGAGTTGGGCCCAGGGCCTGCTAGAGTTGGGCCCAGGCCTGCTAGAGTTGGGCCCAGGGCTCCTAGAGTTGGGCCCAGGGCTCCTAGAGTTGGGCCCAGGGCTCCTAGAGTTGGGCCCAGAGCTGCTAGAGTTGGGCCCAGGGCTCCTAGAGTTGGTCCCAGGGCTCCTAGAGTTGGGCCCAGGGCCGCTAGAGTTGGGCCCAGTGCCACTAGAGTTGGGCCCAGGCCTGCTAGAGTTGGGCCCAGGGTCGCTAGAGTTGGGCCCAGGGTTCCTAGAGTTGGGCCCAGGTCTGCTAGAGTTGGGCCCAGGGCTGCTACAGTTGGGCCAAGGGCCGCTAGAGTTGGGCCCAGGGCTCCTAGAGTTGGGCCCAGGGCTGCTAGAGTTGGGTCCAGGGCTGCTAGAGTTGGTTCCAGGGCTCCTAGAGTTGGGCCCAGGGCTGCTAGAGTTGGGCCCTGGGCTCCTAGAATTGGGCCCAGGGCTCCTAGAGTTGGGCCCAGGGCCGCTAGAGTTGGCCCCAGGACCGCTAGAGTTGGGCCCAGGGCTCATAGAGTTGGGCCCAGGGCTCATAGAGTTGGGCCAAGGGCCGCTAGAGTTGGGCCCAGGGCCGCTAGAGTTGGGCCCAGGGCCGCTAGAGTTGGGCCCAGGGCCGCTAGAGTTGGGCCCAGGGCCGCTAGAGTTGGGCCCAGGGCCGCTAGAGTTGGGCCCAGGCCCGCTAGAGTTGGGCCCAGGCCCGCTAGAGTTGGGCCCAGGGTCGCTAGAGTTGGGCCCAGGGCCGCTAGAGTTGGGCCCAGGGCTCCTAGAGTTGGGCCCAGGGCTCCTAGAGTTGGGCCAAGGGCTGCAAGAGTTGGGCCCAGGGCTGCTAGAGTTGGGCCCAGGGCTGCTAGAGTTGGGCCCAGGGCTCCTAGAGTTGGGCCCAGGGCTGCTAGAGTTGAGCCCAGGGCTGCTAGAGTTGGGCCCAGGGCTCCTAGAATTCGGCCCAGGGCTCCTAGAGTTGGGCCCAGGACCGCTAGAGTTGGGCCCAGGGCTCATAAAGTTGGGCCCAGGGCCGCTAGAGTTGGGCCCAGGGCCGCTAGAGTTGGGCCCAGGGCCGCTAGAGTTGGGCCCAGGGCCGCTAGTGTTGGGCCCAGGGCCTCTAGAGTTGGGCCCAGGGCTCCTAGAGTTGGGCCCAGGGCTGCTAGAGTTGGGCCCAGGGCTGCTAGAGTTGGGCCCAGGGCTGCTAGAGTTGGGCCCAGGGCTCCTAGAGTTGGTCCCAGGGCTCCTAGAGTTGGGCCCAGGGTTCCTAGAGTTGGGCCCAGGGCTCCTAGAGTTGGGCCCAGGGCTCCTAGAGTTGGGCCCAGGGCTGCTAGAGTTGGGCCCAGGGCTGCTAGAGTTGGGCCCAGGGCTGCTAGAGTTGGGCCCAGGGCTGCTAGAGTTGGGCCCAGGGCTGCTAGAGTTGGGCCCAGGGCTCCTAGAGTTGGGCCCAGGGCTCCTAGAATTAGGCCCAGGGCTCCTAGAGTTGGGCCCAGGACCGCTAGAGTTGGGCCCAGGGCTCATAGAGTTGGGCCCAGGGCCGCTAGAGTTGGGCCCAGGGCCGCTAGAGTTGGGCCCAGGGCCGCTAGAGTTGGGCCCATGGCCGCTAGAGTTGGGCCCAGGGCCGCTAGAGTTGGGCCCAGGGCCGCTAGAGTTGGGCCCAGGGCCGCTAGAGTTGGGCCCAGGGCCTGCTAGAGTTGGGCCCAGGCCTGCTAGAGTTGGGCCCAGGGCTCCTAGAGTTGGGCCCAGGGCTCCTAGAGTTGGGCCCAGGGCTCCTAGAGTTGGGCCCAGGGCTGCTAGAGTTGGGCCCAGGGCTCCTAGAGTTGGTCCCAGGGCTCCTAGAGTTGGGCCCAGGGCCGCTAGAGTTGGGCCCAGTGCCACTAGAGTTGGGCCCAGGCCTGCTAGAGTTGGGCCCAGGGTCGCTAGAGTTGGGCCCAGGGTTCCTAGAGTTGGGCCCAGGTCTGCTAGAGTTGGGCCCAGGGCTGCTACAGTTGGGCCAAGGGCCGCTAGAGTTGGGCCCAGGGCTCCTAGAGTTGGGCCCAGGGCTGCTAGAGTTGGGTCCAGGGCTGCTAGAGTTGGTTCCAGGGCTCCTAGAGTTGGGCCCAGGGCTGCTAGAGTTGGGCCCTGGGCTCCTAGAATTGGGCCCAGGGCTCCTAGAGTTGGGCCCAGGGCCGCTAGAGTTGGCCCCAGGACCGCTAGAGTTGGGCCCAGGGCTCATAGAGTTGGGCCCAGGGCTCATAGAGTTGGGCCCAGGGCCGCTAGAGTTGGGCCCAGGGCCGCTAGAGTTGGGCCCAGGGCCGCTAGAGTTGGGCCCAGGGCCGCTAGAGTTGGGCCCAGGGCCGCTAGAGTTGGGCCCAGGGCCGCTAGAGTTGGGCCCAGGGCCGCTAGAGTTGGGCCCAGGGCCGCTAGAGTTGGGCCCAGGCCCGCTAGAGTTGGGCCCAGGCCTGCTAGAGTTGGGCCCAGGGTCGCTAGAGTTGGGCCCAGGGCCGCTAGAGTTGGGCCCAGGGCTCCTAGAGTTGGGCCCAGGGCTCCTAGAGTTGGGCCAAGGGCTGCAAGAGTTGGGCCCAGGGCTGCTAGAGTTGGGCCCAGGGCTGCTAGAGTTGGGCCCAGGGCTCCTAGAGTTGGGCCCAGGGCTGCTAGAGTTGAGCCCAGGGCTGCTAGAGTTGGGCCCAGGGCTCCTAGAATTCGGCCCAGGGCTCCTAGAGTTGGGCCCAGGACCGCTAGAGTTGGGCCCAGGGCTCATAAAGTTGGGCCCAGGGCCGCTAGAGTTGGGCCCAGGGCCGCTAGAGTTGGGCCCAGGGCCGCTAGAGTTGGGCCCAGGGCCGCTAGTGTTGGGCCCAGGGCCTCTAGAGTTGGGCCCAGGGCTCCTAGAGTTGGGCCCAGGGCTGCTAGAGTTGGGCCCAGGGCTGCTAGAGTTGGGCCCAGGGCTGCTAGAGTTGGGCCCAGGGCTCCTAGAGTTGGTCCCAGGGCTCCTAGAGTTGGGCCCAGGGTTCCTAGAGTTGGGCCCAGGGCTCCTAGAGTTGGGCCCAGGGCTCCTAGAGTTGGGCCCAGGGCTGCTAGAGTTGGGCCCAGGGCTGCTAGAGTTGGGCCCAGGGCTGCTAGAGTTGGGCCCAGGGCTGCTAGAGTTGGGCCCAGGGCTGCTAGAGTTGGGCCCAGGGCTCCTAGAGTTGGGCCCAGGGCTCCTAGAATTAGGCCCAGGGCTCCTAGAGTTGGGCCCAGGACCGCTAGAGTTGGGCCCAGGGCTCATAGAGTTGGGCCCAGGGCTGCTAGAGTTGGGCCCAGGGCCGCTAGAGTTGGGCCCAGGGCCGCTAGAGTTGGGCCCATGGCCGCTAGAGTTGGGCCCAGGGCCGCTAGAGTTGGGCCCAGGGCCGCTAGAGTTGGGCCCAGGGCCGCTAGAGTTGGGCCCAGGGCCTGCTAGAGTTGGGCCCAGGCCTGCTAGAGTTGGGCCCAGGGCTCCTAAAGTTGGGCCCAGGGCTCCTAGAGTTGGGCCCAGGGCTCCTAGAGTTGGGCCCAGGGCTGCTAGAGTTGGGCCCAGGGCTCCTAGAGTTGGTCCCAGGGCTCCTAGAGTTGGGCCCAGGGCCGCTAGAGTTGGGCCCAGTGACACTAGAGTTGGGCCCAGGCCTGCTAGAGTTGGGCCCAGGGTCGCTAGAGTTGGGCCCAGGGTTCCTAGAGTTGGGCCCAGGTCTGCTAGAGTTGGGCCCAGGGCTGCTACAGTTGGGCCAAGGGCCGCTAGAGTTGGGCCCAGGGCTCCTAGAGTTGGGCCCAGGGCTGCTAGAGTTGGGTCCAGGGCTGCTAGAGTTGGTTCCAGGGCTCCTAGAGTTGGGCCCAGGGCTGCTAGAGTTGGGCCCTGGGCTCCTAGAATTGGGCCCAGGGCTCCTAGAGTTGGGCCCAGGGCCGCTAGAGTTGGGCCCAGGGCCGCTAGAGTTGGGCCCAGGGCTCATAGAGTTGGGCCCAGGGCTCA